>NW_017306397.1:1784437-1799309 GCF_000935625.1 Nanorana parkeri | reverse complement strand
AAAAATACTGAAAGCTACTGGCAGGTATGAAATGCAGGCACCCAAAGGTAACTGCATTAAACCTACAGCAGCTTTCAGATTTCTCTGGCTTGTACAAATGCTAGGTACTTCTGGGTCGTGCTGGATCTTGCTGCCAAGCCCCACCCCACACAATTAGTTTGACCCCTCGTTATGATGGGCTAAAAAGGAATGTGTAGAAAGAGGGGCCGGACAAGCTATGACATTATAAAGAGGTTTTAAAGCTTTGACCGATCAGAGAAGCGAAGAGGATACTGAAAACAGCTATAGGCATATGTGCAGAAACTGTTGAGTGCTTGCAGCGTCCTACCTATCGGCGGCTTTCAGTATTCTTAAAGTGTATGTAAACTAAAGTAAGTGCGGTAGAAGCAAACTATATTTCTCTAACATTAACAGTTATTTTTCTGTACTTGCAGCATGTTTACAGGAATAAAAGCATGGTAAAATGTTAATGTATTCCCGATATTTGCTAAATATGTTTGATTTTTTTTTTTTGTGGGGGAGAGGGTTACATTTTGAAATTAATTTGCAATGGGCATGCGCGTTAACGTGACAGAATCGACGGGGGATAATCAAAAAGTAAAGGCAAAATACATTTGACAGTTTTAATAGAAGTAACTGTGAGCACTTGAACATATCACTCCATATCACACCACATGCAAGATGATACACTGGTATCGTTCAACTCGTTCTGTATTCCTGCAGAGAAAAAGCTTTTCAGCTGCTGTTGAAGCCAGGTGTGCAACACTTCCTTTACCTAATCATCTGAGGTGAACCTGCGAGCGTGGAGCATGTGATAATTGCTTAACGCCAGATCCGTGCTGTATGAAGGGTGTGGAAGAAGTTTGAACCCAAGCTGTTGGACTGTCTATACTGTCGCTGCTGTTGTATGAGGTTATGGATTGTCATAGTGCAGCAGAACTGTTTTGGACAGCATTCCTCTTCTTTCGCTGCGAATTTCAGGTTTAAGTTTATTTTGCAGCAATTCACAGTAATTTGCACTGTTCAGTGTATGCCCATGCGCTTGAAAATGCACAAGAATAGGCCCCTTCATGTCCCAAAACAGAGTTCACATGATTTTCTTGGCTAGGGCTGACTTTTTAATTTCTTTTTCGCTGGAGAAGACTGATGTCTCCACTCCAGGCTTTTGTCTTTTGCTCCCTGGGTCGTATTGATGCACCCATGTCTCATCGCTGGTGACAATTCTCTACAAAATACTCTGATCTTCATACCGTACATCGGGGTGGGGAACCTCTGGCCCTCCAGCTGTAGAGAAACTACAAATCCCATGATGCATTTTTCTTTGCGAGTCATGCCTGTGGCTTTGAGAATCTGCAATGCCTCATGAGATTTGTAGTTTCACCACAACTGGCGGGCCGGAGGTTCCCCACTTCTGCGTACATGGTGCTATGACCATACTGCGCCAACATCAGACAGTGAATTTCAACTGGTTTCACTCCCTCTGCCCAAAGAAAGCACTCTACGGTTCTTCGATGGTGCAATTTCGCAATAGAGCGTGCATTTTTCTGTCCACGTGACAACCACTCCACTAACGTTGGGTGCTGTACTGTGCATGGTTGAACTATCCAACAGGCTGTGTAAATATGCTGCATTGTGGAAACTTCTTTCT
Source organism: Nanorana parkeri (assembly GCF_000935625.1). NCBI lineage: Eukaryota > Metazoa > Chordata > Amphibia > Anura > Dicroglossidae > Nanorana > Nanorana parkeri. The sequence goes on along the minus strand of NW_017306397.1, from coordinate 1,797,661 downwards.
GTTCCGGTTACCACGTAATTTATAAATTGCCTTTACTTTTTCATTCTCCTTCGTATTTTAAAGAGGAATTTCAGATTTAGCCAATGTGTGTGTGTGTATACATTCTGCTCGGTTCTTTCCATGCCCTCAATATGTAAAGAAGCTCCCCTGAAAAGCCCAACTACCTGAATAATTAGTTGTTGGCATGAGTTATGGGTTCTCTCTGGAGGTGTGTGAGTGGGAGGGGGGTGGGTTAGTAAAGGAAGAGAGGTATGTTAATTCCATTTCTGGAACATGTTTTTTGCTATTTGTGTGCAGAGCATATACTATATATGTTCATCACCACCTAATGGTAGAAGTGTGAAGCTGCATCTCTAGGGAATCAAGTTATGCAGGGTGTCATCTGTTATTGTATAACTCTAAGCCCTGGTTCACACCTAGGCTTATTGCATATGCGCGTCTGTCGTGCGTTTTTTTTTACCGCGATTCGCAGTAAAAAAAATCGTGCGACAAACGCTCGTTTCCGAGGGCTACTTGGCTGTATCCCAATGGAAACACGCAACAAAAACGGCCCAAAGTAGTACATGTACCTTTTCAGGCGTGGGCCGTTTTGTAGCGCATTAGGGACGGGCTGAAATACGCCAAGGTGTGAACCAGACCCATTGAATACAATGGCATTTAGATGTTTGAGCGTTTTGTAGAGCGTTCGTCGAGCGTAGAACGCGCTACAAAACGTTCAGGTGTGAACGAGTGCTTAAGGTTTCTCCAGTGAAGTGCAGTGGAGGATGGGAAGCCACACAGACATGCTACATTATTTTTTTAAATCTTGAGCTGTGTGGAATAAGAAGGCACATTCCTTGGACAATTGCATGCACCTGATGCCCAAAGACTAGGTTATCCTTAGCCTGGTGGTTCACAAATCCACCCCCGGAGTCAGAAAATCCTTGTCAGTCTGGAAGATTCTCAGGACAAACGCCAGTCTGACTGAAGATAAGTACTGGACTTCTTTTCAGTGCAGGGGACTTGGTTGCAAGAGGAAGCTTGTCTCTCAGTCAACACATTGGAACTCTGAGCAATTCAGTTATCCCTTGAATGATGCACCTCTCAACTGCTAGGTCATCAAACCCAGATGCAGTTGGACAATGCCTTAGCAGCAGCGTAAATAAACCATCTAAGAGAAACTAGAAGCCTCGCTGCTCAAAGAGGAGCCGACCATTTTCAGACCTGGGTGGACCTTCACATTCCAGCCCTGTCTGCCATGATCATTCCAGGCAGGTAAAATTAGCAGGTGGACCTCTGTCACAGGTGGGGAACACCGATGTAGATTTCATGGCTTTCAGATGCAGCCACAAAAAAGATTTTTTGCAGGGCCAGGGATTTTCGAGCCATAGCTGTCAATGCTGATGTGTGATCAATTCAACCCGATCTACACTTTTCCTACTTTGAACCTATTTTGCAGAATCAAAACATAGGGTTTTTTGGCGATACATTGAACTTGCCTGGGCAGATGTGGTGCTCGGACCTCATCAGACTCCTGGTAGAATCTCTGTTGGCTCTCCCAGATAGGCCAGAACAAGTTTACCACCCTGATCACTGGCTTTAACAGTATGGCTGTTGGACAGGGCCCTATCTGCATCTGTTATTCCTATGCTCCTAAAATCTAGGAAATCCACCACTTGCAAGGTATACCATCACACTTGGAAAGCCCAATTGGTATGGTCCTTTCTCCAGTCTGGAGTGGATCAACATTTGGCCTCAAGTATTATCAAAGGTCAATTCTCCTGATTTTTTTTTTTCAAAGACCACTTGCCCATTTATTTCTTGGCGAAAGTCTTTGCATGAGCTGCTCACATAGCTCACCCTGTACCACCATGACTCCATTGGATCTCAACCTGGTTCTGTTGGCTTTTTAAAAGATGCCCTTTGAACCTATCAGAAATATTCCTCTGTCTACTCTCACTCACAGGGTAGCCTTCCTCATTCAGAGTTTCTGAGTTGGCAGTTTTGTCTTGCATAGAATTATTTTTGATGCTACACAGAGACAAGGTTGCCTTGAGACCCAGGGCCTCTTTTCTCCCAAAGGTAGTTTCTTCCTTTTACTTCAACCAGGAAATGGTTCTAACCTTTCTGCTTCAACTCAAGGAAGTTTTGTTCCATTGTTTGGATGTGGTGCAAGCGGTTTGCGTTTACCTCTTGGCTACAGAATTATTTTTGACGGAATGACTTACGTTTTATCATTCTTGAGGGTCCCTGTAAGGGACTATTTGCCTCTCGCTCCACCCTTTCAAGGTAGCTTAAGCAGCTCAGCATTCCTATAGACTTAAAGACAAGGTTCCACCATTTGCTGTCAGAGCATCTTCAACTAGATCAGCTTTTCAGCATCAGTCATCTGTTTCTTAGATTTGCCAGGCTGCCACCTGGTCTTCTTTTTGCACTTTCTCTTGAGTTTTACCAAGTGGATGTTTAGGTCACCTCTGCTGCCAGCTTCAGAATGCAAGGTCCTTTAGGCGGTGAACTTCAACTAGCACCATGTTACCATGGTGTTTTCTCCAGGCCTGTTAGCGTATAGTTGCTCTGTTGCCCATCCCTCAGTTGGACTGCTTTTGGTATGCCCCAGTTCTCAAAGAGTCCTTTGATTAAGAAAACAGGATTTTTGACTTACTGTAAAATGCTTTTTTTGGAGTTTCTTGGACCTACCCCTCTGTTTTTAAAAAGCCACTGCTAGTACGGCTTTTCCGCAAAACTGAAGCACCATAGGAGGGATTATACCTGGCTGACAGTTTGTTTGTCAGTGTCCAGTTTCCAGTAGGCAACAGTATAACCCAGTTGTCTGTGGATCCTACTGATCCCGTGTCCCTTAATGAACTCCAAGAAAAGTTGTTTTTTTTTACTTGGACTGTAAATTAAAGTTGAAATTGTAGTCCATCTTGGGAGTGAGCTTGGAGTGGTGGCTACTTTACAACACACAGACAGGGACCATGAGTAACATACTACACACGTCCTGTATACTTAGATTATGTTTTTTTTGCCCATGTGTAGCATGCTCATTGTCCATAAATGATTAAATAAGTGTGATTTTTGTTTGGCTAGCCCATCTATTTTTTGGATGAGTCTCTGCCTGTAGTAGTGTGTGATTAATATCAGTTTATGAAATGTCAGTCTGGTGGGTTGGTAATTTTTATTCAGTTGTCCCTTTGAATTGTTGTGACATGACAGAGAAAACAAAAACTTCATTATTAAAAGCGGTAGGGAAAATGAATCATGAGGGAAGGAAGTATTTGTCACATCAATGGAAGAATAAGGTAATTCAGAAATGTCTTTCTACCACTCCAGGTGATTACAGATCATATTTTATATTTGCCGGATTTTTGTTCTTTCTGTATTGTTGATTAATTATCTTGTTCTTTGCTTTGTCTTAAGGAACCAAAGGATCGTCTTGGCTGTCATCCACAGACAGGATTTGCTGATATCCAAGGCCATCAGTTCTTTCGTAATGTTGATTGGGACCTTGTAAGTGCTTGGTTATTTTGTTAGACTAATTTTATATACTGTTTATATACTGCAGTAAATAGTATTCATCTATAGAAAACCCGTGTCCCTAGATATAAGAACCTTTTCACAGAGTATATATTTTGAGATATATATATATATATTTGATCATTACATTACTTGCCATTACTTGGAAAATAAGTTTAGGCTATTTATAAGGTGTATGGACAGCTTTCCCATTTTTCGTTTGGAGAAAACAGCCTCGTAAAGTATTTTGTAGATACATTTTTAAGTTATAGAGGTTTTCCTCCCCTTTAATGTATAGAGAATGTAAAAGATATGTCTTTCTGGACCATTGAGGAACACATTAAGTATTTGCCTTTCAGGTAACACTGCTGCCTAAAGGAGGATTGGACACACTGTCAAACAAAAAAAAAAACCTGTAGGCCAGCCCAGGATAACCCTTCCCACTACCAGCTTGCCTCAGTTTTGCGAGGAGGAAGTACCTCCTAATTTATTTTTTTTACACGATTGATCATTTGCCCATGTCCTTAAAAGATTCTGGGCCATCAGCCGCAATGATTCTGAGTTGCTCCAGTCCTTGATGATGAGCTTGCCCTAGAGCAGTCAGTCTTCTTCAATAACTCCCAAATTATAAGAGACCGTTTGTGACTTTTAATAATTGCACACCACTCTAAAACTAAAGGATCAGCCTGTTGCTTCTACCTGTGCTGTTTCTAGGCCTGTGTCATTTTAAAACTCCTAAGGCTATAAAGACTTTCCCTTTGCACCAGATTCTCCATGGAGATTGGAAACGTCCTGACAAGCTGTTTTCACCCCCTAAACGCTTAATAGCCTTATATCCATTTAGAGAGAATTTTGTGCATAAGTGGCCTATTCCCGTTATGGATCTGGCAGTGGCCCGCCTTAAGACGCCGCTTACTATTCCTGTAGAAGACACGCCGGTTTCTACGGGACCAGCCAACAAGCAGTTGATAATCCTTTCTAGAGCTCTGTTCTCCATGCTAAAGTTCTGGACTGCGGAACTCATAAAAAAAGGTTTGATCGGCATGGTCCCTTTGAGGGACAGTGTCTCTTTGGACTAGCTTTTGACTACATCATCGTGGATGCTACTGGTGGCAAGAGCACCCATCTTCCTCAGCAGAAGTCTAAGGAACAGATTGCAAAGTCTTTTCCCTCCTTCTCTGTTAAAGAAAAGTCCCTTTTGTTTCTCCGCTACTTTTAACTTGTTGACAGCCCCCTAGCACCCCCTCTTTCTGGAGTAGGGAACGCTTGTTAACCTTTCTAGACACTTGGATAGCTTGTCACATCAATGGAAGAATAAGGTAATTCAGAAATGTCGTTCTACCACTCCATGTGATTACATATCATATTTTATATTTGCCCGATTTGTTCTTTCTGTATTGTTGATTAATTATGTTAGATGCTTGGGAGCTGGAGGGTGCGCAGGAGGTGGTATCCCAGGTCTACAAAATGGAATTTTGCTCCCTGCCTCCTTCTTGGTTGGCAGTCTCCAATCTCCCTGTGTCACTGCTTAGATTAGCAGATCTCCCTTTTGCCCTTTTGGATGAAGGTATCATTGCCCAAATTCGGGTGGCAGTACAGTTTCAGGGGTTTCACTACAAACTGTTCACCGTCCCAAATTCTGGATCTTAAAGCTCTGAATGTCTTCATTTGAATCAAAATATTCTGCATGGAATCTCCCCAACCTGTCTGGCTTTGAGCTGCAAGCAGTTGGACTTGTTTTTATTTGTAGTGTTGCCCAATCCTTCGTTGGACTGCTTTTGGATGTTCTGAATTTGAAAGCCTTCCAGTATCCATCAATATATCAAAGAAAATAGCATTTATTAATTTTTTACTCCCAATAAAATCATTTTCTTGAAATCTATTGAGGGGCACGGGCCCCACCCCTCTGTTTATGACCATGCTCTCAGCACTGCTTTACTACAAAACTGAAGCATGCTGGTAATAGGTGGGGTTATCCTAGGTTGGCCTACAGGTTTTTTTATTGTCCAGTCTCCTCCTAGGTAGCAGTAGAACCCAAAGGTTAAAAACCACCTGCATCCCTCAGACCCTGTACAATTGTCTTGTCTGCAGCTCAGAAAATAAATTTTCCCTTAATTTTCACACTTTAAAAGTTAATAGACAATGCTGCCACAGCAGCCTACCTGTGCCATATGTACTTGGGCATCTAACCATCCCTTCTTGTTGCTGACTTTGCAATCAAGTGTGCAGGTAGCTAGCTACCTTAGCCTGCAATTGTCCCCATGCATACTGAAAGAAAGCAGATCTGCCTTTGGCTACTGCAAGGAAAGCTTAGGGGAATCCCCATTCAGAGTCAGTGGGGTTAGATTGTTTCAGTGCCACAAAACTAATTTTTAATGTGAAATTGATTCCTAAAGATCCTGGAAGATCATAATAAAGACTCCAAAGTCCGCTTTAAGGGGGTTTCTAACACTTGCTGGTTGTTTACTGCCAGGATCTGGTATGGGAGTAATAAAAGGGTAATTTTTTACTTCCTGCTTTTGTGAACTTTGAACATTTTCAAGATGAAATGAGGGCTTGTTTGGAATATGTAACTTTAGGCTCCGTTCAGACATTACCTGTTTTCGCGTGGAAACGCGCTAAACATAAAGAATAATTCTTTCCAATGGGTATTGTTCACACTAGGGCGACCTCCACACGGTACAAAACGCACGTCCCACAAAAAAGTCCAAGCGTGATTTTTCTGGGTGGATCCTGCACGTTCTGGATATAATAGCATAATCTGCACGTATTTTTGTGCGCTTTTGTGCCGCGCAGGAAACGCTACCGCTATGTATGAATGGAGCCTTAGCATGCTTGGTCTGAGCACAAGTTAACTTTAAAGCCGATCCCTTCTTCTCTTTTTTTTTTTTTCCCCCCACCATTGCTGTTCTCACAATGCTAGTAAATAAGCTGCTATTCTGAACTATGTTTTTTATATTAAAAAATGTAATGTTTTATGTCCATGTCACACTAGCAGATTTGTAGCGGCTACAGATCTCCTTTCTTTGGTGAACTGTAACAAGCTACAGAGTTTCTGCTGCAGCGGTTGTAGAGGGATTTTGATATTAACCATATATTTCATATTAATACATATAAACACTAATATGAAAAGTATTATGGTTAAATTACTAAAGGTTTTAGCCTTCCAGAGCATTTCACATATAATAAACACATTTAAGATGAATTCTCTACTTTCATATTAACCATGTATTGTAGAGAATATTAAGTAGGTAAACTGATAAGTCCTGCATTTATATAAAGCACAATTAATCATGTCCTGACTTTTATAGTGGAAACATCATATACACAAATAATACATATATGAGTTGTATGAATAGGCAACATGTGGAACATTTAGCCTTGTGGGTCGATGTAACTAGAGTTCATGTAGAACATTTAGGCCTTATAGGTTGAGGTAACAAGAGTTCAATAACGGTCATAAACATGTTTTCTGACCTTGGCTTAAGGAACAAAAGGTTAAAAGCCAAGACAGCAGTCATCTAACCTTGATGTGGGGGAGTCTTATCAAAACAAGAGGATCCATCTAATGATCTTGGCACAAGCAATATTATCTGATTTTTTTTTTTTTTAGATAATTCAATGTAATATATGGTTCTGTTGTTCAGATCCTTTTAAAAAGGGCTTGCTATCCATTCTCCATTTTTCTACTTCACTGTACAGTGCATAGTCATGCAACTAAAAATCGCTGGTGTGCCATGATCCTCAGCAGCTGCATTGGATAACATGAGTAACTACTTAAGCTGTAGAGCTACAAATCGCTAGAAACTTCAGCAACACAGTTCGTTTATTTACTTCAATTCAATTTTTCCTAGCAACTAAACTGCTGCTTGAAAATTGCCTGTGTGACATTGGCCTTGATCCAGTAACAAAAGAGTAGACATAGTCTGCGCTGATGCACATTTATTGTTAAAGAGCTCCCAAGTATAAAGGACTGTAGGAGGTGTCATATATTAATTAGGCTTGGCTCCATGTGAGTCTTTTGCAAGTGTAGCTGTACTGTTTCCCAAATGCTTCTGGTCCTTGTACATTACTTGTAGAAATTCTGTTGTGCTGAATACTGCAGCACAACAGAATTGTACTGTATAGAGATTAGTGTTAATGTAACAATACTGCGGTGCTGAAAGTGGTGTTTTGTAGCTCTTATCTTACAAAACATGCCACGGAGGCAAGTGTAATTAAAGCTGAACTCCAGCCAGACATATAAGATTTCATTTATTGCAACACTGTATTCATTAATACAGCATAAAATATTTTTGTTTAAATGCAAGCAGTGTAGTTCAAGTACCTGAATTAGTCTTGGCATCTGTGTCTTGCAGTCTAATGTACAGCAACGCTATAAAAGGGGAGGTAGAAGCATCACAAGGAACCAATCGGGTGTGTTGCAATGCCAGAAGCATGCTGATATGAGAAGAGCGCAAAGTAACAGAGATGAGCGAGCTCATCAGTGTGCTGCTTCTCCTTTCACTGTCCAGTCACAGGGTTGGGGAGGAGACCTGTAAGTGAAAGTAAACTGAAGTATGGAATGATCAGGTCCCCTCCCTGCCAGAAAGGACCGTTGTGTGGTTGAGCTGTGCAAATTTCAGGAGTGAATGGACAGAAATGCAAATCCTCTGGTATAGGTATTTCGTCCAGTACTGCCTGGAGTTAATGTTTAAGCCGTTAATTACTCTTCCTGGATTTCTTATTTAAACATATAGCAGCGGTTATTATATGTTGTATATTGTAATAAACTAATATTTTGTTTCAGATGGAACAAAAACAAGTGGTCCCTCCCTTCAAGCCAAATATTTGTGGAGAATATGGATTGGATAATTTTGATGCACAGTTCACTAATGAGCCTGTTCAGCTCACCCCCGATGATGAGTATGTTATCTTACTGTTCTGTCTGTACTGTGAGAAGCCACTTTTATACTTCCAAAAAGGAATTGAATAAAGTTGTTGAGTTAAAACTATGCTTTCATGAGAGTAACACGGAGGCTGCCAATTGTTGACCTTTCCTACTGAAAATGTTTGTTGGCCTTCTGGCCCATCTGCTTCCCCTTGAAGTGTGCTGGTGAGGATTTATGACTTTCCAGAGCTGCATACATGTCCCAGGTTATTGACAACAAAAGAATTGATGCCAGCGTAATATTCAGGCAACTAGCATTTTTAGGAAGAGGTCAGCAATGGCAGCCTCTGTGTTTCTCTCATAACAGGTTTACTTTACAGGATTTCTGACAAATTAGTAGTTAAAAATCAATCTGACATTTTGTACTTACCCGTTTGATTGCTTCATTCATTGTCAAACTCTCTAAAGTCTACGGAAATGCTCAAAACTTGGGTAGATCAACCAAAGGGACTTGGCTCCAGATTTAAACTAGCAGTACAAGGTAGGGTGGAGAGCAATGTTGTCATAAGATCCTTGCCTTATTCTGTTTCACCAATCAGTGTTTGCTGCTGTTCTCCTACAAGGGAACACAACACTGAGGGTTTTTCAGTGTGGTTGCTATTATTATTATTATACAGGATTAATATACAAGATTTATATAGCGCCAACAGTTTGCTCAGCGCTTTACAATATAAGGAAGACATTACAATCACAATACAATTCAAGACAAGATGGTAAGGAGGGACCTGCCCCTGAGGGCTTACAATCTAAAAGGGAGGGGCAAGTTATACATGAGCAGGTATCTGTGTGGGGATGGATTGTTTGAGAATGTGATGGTTGAGCGGTTAGGTTGAAGTGGGATAGGCTTCCCTGAAGAGACAAGTCTTTAGGGAATGCCTAAAGGCAGTCAAGGTGGGAGATTGATGGACAGGTTGGGGTAAAGAGTTCCAGAGGATGGGAGAGACTCTAGAGTAGTCCTGGAGGCGAGTATGGGAGGAGTTGACAAGGGAGCTGGAAAGGAGGAGGTCTTGTGAGGAGCATAGGGGACAGTTAGGGTGATATTTTGAGACAAGGTTGGAGATATATCCGGGGGCAGAGCTGTGGATGACTTTATAAGTGATTGTTAATATTTTGAATTTTATCCTTTTGGCTATTGGAAGCCAGTGCAGGGATTGGCAGAGGGGGGATGCAGACACTGAGTGGTTGGTCAGGTGGATAAGTCTAGGAGCAGCATTCATGATAGACTGAAGGGGGATATCCTGTGTAGTTCTAGCCTGTTCTATTTGAGCACATATGTCGCTTGGTAACAACACAGAAGCCAGCTACCTTTTCAGCTTGCCATTATCGTAAAAGGGTGCTCAAACATGGAGGAAGCAAGATAAGCTGGTGCTTCATCTGGGAGAGGGCTGTCACATAAGCTTGTATGCATGCCTCTGTGTATTTTTTTTCTTATGGATTGAGGAGGAGGGAGTAATCGGACAAAGTTTTCTACCTACACAATATGTTTTTTCATGAGATCAATCTGCCAGGAGTGATGCCCATATTGGCTGTCTGCCTTGTTAAAATCACCTACATGTTCTTTGTGTGTTTTTTTAAAATTTATTTAATGTATCGGTGTATATACGTTTCATTGGGTTCTGATTGTGGATAGAACCAAAACAGATCTTCGATCCACATAGCTGCATTCACAGCTTTAAATGTCATGGGACATTGGTTGCAGAATCACACAGCTGTATCCGGTGTGCATTCACCACTCATATTACATAGCATCCATAGTAGAGGACTGCTGCATTCACTTGTACATTGTAGTTACTTGCTTATAATTATATTTTAAGCTGCTGGCTTGTGTGAAATAGCTCAGGGGGAGATTGCATTAATAAAGAATCCTGGTGATGAAACTTCTGCTGTACAATCAGCTTTTCAGCCCAAGTTTTAATACATATGCCAGGTAAATAAAGCACACAATATCCGAGCTGTGAACTCAGCTGTTCAGTAATATAATATCTCCTTTGGAGAAGGTGGGAGTTTACAAGGAAGTGACTTTATGGAAAGTCAGGTTACCAGAGCGAGGGCTGCTGGTATAAAACACTGACTTTATAAGATGAAACCATCTAGAAGTCAATGATTATCAAGGTCAGAGGTAAAAAAAAAAAAATTTATGAACAATAGACTCAGAAGATGGAAAAGGGATTCATTTACTGTATTGCAGTATGTAAAATATATATTGGAGCAATGTGGCTTGGGGTAGCATTGTAGTTTAATTTAAATGAGAAATGAACAAATGGAGTGCATGTGAGCGAGTCTTTCCCTATAAAAATACATAATTTCCCTGGGACTATCCTTTATACCAGTAATTGCCCCAACTAATAAAAGCTTGCATCTCCTTCCCCTCGGATCTCAATAACAGGCCCCCCCATGTAGTGTGATTGCAGTATATTTCTCACCCTGCATTTACAGCTCATTAAAGAAATTCTCTCGTCTTCTAACAGGGATGCGGTGAGGAAGATTGACCAATCTGAATTTGAAGGTTTCGAATATATCAACCCACTCTTGATGTCTGCTGAGGAATGTGTATGATGGATGGGACAGCTCAGCGAGCCTTCTGCCCTGTGCAGAAGCTGGACCTCAACCTGCTGAAAAGAAATCTCCTCCTGCAGCCAGCAAACCATAGTCCATCATGGGCACCTGTGCTCTCTTGTACTTGGGGATTTAAAACTGTCAGTCTAATGTGATATATTTAACAGCTGAACATAAATGTTTCAGTGGTTTAATATGTTTTCCTTTTTGTTAGTGCTCACTCTGTCTTATGGATAGAAGTACAATATTCTACATTATATCATAGTGGTTATTAAGGGAAAGGATCAACTGTTTTGCCTTTGGCCTTCAAATATAAATTGATTAGCATGTGAATATTATGCCATTTTGCCTTCCGTGTACCATCATACACTTATGGATAGCCCTGCCCACCCAGGCACCCTAATTATTACCAGATCGGGCATTCATTAACAGGATTAGCTCTGAACGATCACGATTCTTGGGTGTTGAGGACAATGGACATTGCTTTAAGGTTTGCATCGGTCATCTGGTCAACTCCTACCTGAGTCTCAGATTTTAACCTGATGTGCCCAGTGCTTCTCCAGTTAAAATGATGATGGCTAGATAATGAATTTGGGTGGTACACTGCGAATAGAAATGCTGTGACATGTCATAAAATGCTGCTTCATTTAATCTTCATAATGTAAGCAGCAGTAGTTTAGGAAAATCCAGACTACACTCCTTTTAGAGTGGTAGTTGGCACCAGTAGGTGCGGTTTGAACTCGCTTCATTATGAACTCCTCTTGCAACTCTACAGACCCTTTATGTTCCAAAGTGTGCAAGCTCTTAAAAACCATGGAAAGGTGTAAACATTGGTTAGGCTCTGTCTTAGTACTTTGAACTACATCTAATTTGTTCAACACTCTCTTGCCAGAATCCTAAATTAGAAACTAGATCATAATCTCATAGCGTTGTTTCTGAACTTGGCAACATAAATCCATTGTCTTTTTAGAAGAAATAATCAGGATAGTTTAAATGGAAGGTAAATGCCTTGGATAAGAGACGGCTATGCAAGTTACAGATCAATGGCTTATTAAATGTTAATCAATCAGGAATAACCCAGAGGAGATTAAAAGAAATATTCCAGCAAAGACCACTCATGTAACATTTTGATTTTAATGGTCACTTACCAGAGCAGATGTACAAGAAAAATCTATGTATTATGGAATTCGGTTTCCAGTTGCCTGTGATATTTATGATCGTTGCAATCTTTGTAGCGCATAAAACAAATTGGGCTGAAAAACCAAGAATTTAAGGGAAAGTAATGACAGCCAGTTCAGTTGTGCCTCATACACACATTCACATTCCTACATGGCTAATTAAATGCTAAACTAAAGTCTTTACTATGAGAGATTTGTGAGCTGCATTAATAATCCCCTTTAAAACACACTCAATTATTTCATGCAGCTGTAATGAAATCACAAAGGGAACCCTAGAGAGAAAAGTGGTTTAGTGCTGATCTTCTGTATATTGGTGCCAAATTCATCAGCTATACATTTCTCTTCACTAAATATACAGAAATATTTGTAATTTTGAGACTTTGACTATGACGCAACTTTGTTGCCTTCTTTTTTTAAATGTAGTTTACGTTTCATGTGGTGGAATAGCTTTTGAGTGGCTTATGTAAACACTCACATTAAAGAAGAATTCCACAGTGTAGATTCAGTATCAGGATTTGATGAACAGAAAACACGGTTTAGTTTCCGTCACAGAGATGTTCCATGGATTCATTGCTAATCCCATGCCTCATATTTTTTTTTCCTTTTATTATGGTCAGGACTAAAAATGTTAAAGTTTCTTTATTGTTCATTGAGGGACACGGCTAAATTCGGTTATCCAATGGGTATCTTTTGCTGCTGGTTCCTGGATGCAGCTGTGTCTCTTAATGAACTCGGAGAAATGAATTTTATGATTAGTACACAATTTCGGCCTTTTCTTTGTTTTTGTCTGGGCTGGAGCCTTTCTTATTTACATGTTTGCCACGGTAGGCTTACTTGCTTTGCTGAGAAATACAGAGCTCAATAGCTCAAGTTCCAATTTACACACAGCTGAATGAGTCAGAGCAGTGATTTATCTACCTTCTCTCCACATTCCTTCTGCTGTATACAGAGAGCTCTCTACAAGTTTGTCTGAGAGAGGGAAACGGAAGGCATACAGTTGCTGGTGTACTCTCAAATTAAACCCATAATGCTCTGTGAATCATATGTTGGTGGAGATTTTTTATA
>NW_017306397.1:1772600-1777345 GCF_000935625.1 Nanorana parkeri | reverse complement strand
TATATATATTTTCTCCAACAAAAAAAAGACCCACAACCATATAATGGAGCTATCCTATGGTTCCTGTGTTGAGCACAGTACAGTTAGACAAAGGTTCGTTTATACAGCTTAAATTGTGATTACAAGAACCTATGGGAATATATGATTTGTTGGGGTAAAGTGAGGCCTGCACAGGGAGCAAATCTCTATACAAGCCCCGCTGAGGTAAATAAAAATGGGACCAGTGTTTTTTTTTTCTCATCAAATCCTACCCAAAAGAGAATTTTCTGTGCTGTGTAAAATTCTTCAATTTAGTTTTATGGGAGAAGTTGGCATTCCTTTACCTTTATGGGCTTCATTCTTGTGCTTTTATTCCATTATATAGTTCCTGAGGTTGTTTCCTATTGATAGAGGCTGTAGCTCTACTTGTGTTTAGGATGGCAGATATTGCCTGCATTGTATGTATAATGGAGAATTCAGGCATTGTCTGTTTTATTACTTTGCTCATCGTGTTGGCTTTCTAGTCTCTGACAGAATGGGGGAAGAAACATTTTCCTATCGACCATGGCATTTTCTCCATTTGACTCTGTCAGATTTCCAGGAGAAGTGTTAATGAGTTTCCCTAAATAGTGCCACGGTTCCTAGACAAGTTTAACATGCTGACTACATTAATGTAATGCATTACAACATTAATAAACATCCTTAGTACATGACAATTTTCTTTTCTTTACTTGGATTTGCCTTGCGCCCTTAGTGTCGGTGTGGTTTACAGTTCACATACTTTTTATTAGATGAGATAATTGTGATTATTTAACAACGTGACCTTGAAATCTGTTGTGAGGCTGCCACTGTATAATGTATTTTATTCATAGACAAGTAGTTGGTGTCAGTTACCAAGTCGGTATTAGTCAATGGCATTTTATTTTTTTTCCCCTCATTAACTGCAACTGTTTGTAGTTTTAGCACTGGATGCTTAGTGTTTCCATGGTCACCGTGAACAAGGGAATACACTTCACTGGTTTGGTAAATATTAGAGGCATTTGTAGTTCTGTTCTGTAATTTGTTGGCTTTCTCTGATCTGACAGTGGGGATCAGCAGCAGACAGCACTCTGGATTGCAAGTGCAGAGTCAGCATTTTCCTTACACAACAAAATAAGTAAAGAAGCACCTAGCATTCTGCAAGGATAGAGCTGAACTGGCAATATGGCTGAAATTCTGAGAATAGACCAAAGACTGCTACACCAACCAGATAAGGGAATATTACACTATTGGTGAACGCTGATATCCCTTTTAAGGCATTTAAAGGAGAGCTCCAGTCAAACAAATAGTCAATAGATTAAAAGCATTTTTTGCTTTAATACACTTATTCAATCGGGAGCCGTCCAATGCAGTAGTTTTTCCACTGTTAGGTGTCCTTAGCCTTTCAGGTTGAATGATAGCCAGCACCATTTACCCCTTTTTTCTGAGCCTAATTTGTCCTGGACCCACCCTAACCTTGTGACTGGACAATGGAGCAGCAGCATAGTGATAAACTCATCTTTGCATCACTCTACTCTATCCTTCTATCAGCATGTTCCTTGTCAGCACATGAGCTGATTGGCTGTTTGTGTTGTCTTCCTCTCTCTCAGAGCTTTGCTGTTTACAGGCTACAAGAGGCTGATAACCAAGTCACATTTAGGTACTTACACTGGTTGCATTTAAAAACAACATAAGCGTATATTTATGAAGACAGAACTGTACACAATGTGCATCTTTTTATATGTGCCTGGAGTTCAGCTTTATTTCCATGGCACAAAATGTTTGTGAGGAGGCTTTGATAGAAGCGGCTAAGTCAGCCAATTCATGGATGACCTACTAGTTCTGGTTCAACCTTTAGGCTGTCTCAGAACTAAAATTGCAACCTTAACCAAGAATGCCTGGTTACATCAGAGCCTTCTCACAGCAGTACATTCCTCCCGAATCCCTTTCTTCTCTTCTTCTTCTCCTGTAGCTGGATACATTATTTGACAGTCCTAAATACTGTAGAGCCAGTTTATGAGAACTGGAGAGGACTACATTGGAGGTGTTGCCTTAAGTATCCATTCGGACTCCATGTTTGATTTTCACACCTGGGTTTAGGCAACACGCAGTTTTATGAAATGATTCATGATTTTAGAAATGTATATAAGATTGTAGAATGATGAGTTGTTTTAATAACGCACACCTCATTGATGCACATCATGCTATTTAAAGATGCATGTCTGCTCTTTTAATGAATGTCATGGCAGGTAACCAGGAGGTGGAGGGTCTGTATCAGACTTTTTTCTACAGCCTTTACGGCACACTATTTACAGGCTCCGCAGGAACATCACTGTCATTTATGCTGCTGATGGGTTAGCAATGTACTGAACATATGCACGTTTGGAATACATTCAGCACAGATCTGAGCCTTTAAATTCTATTACTTGCCTGGAATCGCCAAATCATGCCTCTTAATGGACTGATGTTACTAAGATTTATTATTATCTTTTCAGTTTTTTATCTTTCATATTTTAAGTGTCTTTAACAGATTTATGTTGGATCACGAGTTTGTATGCATTTTTATACTTGTTTACTGCACATGACCTCTCAGTTTTCTACTGTTATTGCATTATGTATTTTTCTTACTCCATCTTTTTTAACGGTTGGTGTGTGATTGTTACTCCCGTATTTAGGATTGGGGTGGATTATGTGCCATTCTGTTTATAAAAACCTTGATCCACGGGAGTGCATTCTTCATTTTGCCTTAATTTTCTGAATCAAGAAAAAAAAAAAAAACACTAGCATATGACTCAGTAGAGTAAGTTGCTTAAAGTGACACTATACTGAGGAGTTCAATCTTAAAGAAATCAAGTACCTTAACTATTCACAGTGCTGGACCTTACTTGTATCATCACTCGGCTGTAGATCCTCAAATCATCTCTGAATTGGTGCTGACACTGTCCTCCCTTCTGGAGGGGGGTTACTTTTGTCCCCCATGGTCCCTGTGTGTTGTAAAGTAGCCACCGCTCCAAGCTCAGTCTCGTGATGGACTACAATCTCAGTACATATTAGTAAACTAAACATGAGATTGTAGCCTATCGCTTGGGCTTGGGCTTTGCACTGAGCTTGGAGTGGTGACTTTACAACACACAGGGACCATGGGGAACAAAAGTAGCCCCCCTCCAGAAGGAAGGACAGTGTCGGCATGAACTCAGAAGATTTAAAGGATCTACAGCTGAGTGATACACAAATAAGATACATTATTATTAATAGTTAAGTTGTTTTAATGCATTTGTAAGATTTAATTCCTGAGTTTAGTGTTACTTTAAAGGGAATCTCATGAATTGGAGGTTCTTGGGTCCCAAGCATGACCACAGCATTATTCAGGTAATACTCACTAAAAACGTCTACAAATGTTATCTTCCTAAAGGTTGCCATTATAGTAAGTGCATGTGAAATGAAGTCTGCCTACTTAGATAATGTTCCAGACATATATGGGACACACAAGCAAGGTAAACGTCCTATAATCTAGAGAACATGAAATGAATAGCAATCATTTGTGCAGAGGTTTACCAGTATTTAGGAAAATAGATGGTGCTTCTGATCCTTGGAAGTACTTTGTTATGCTGTTGAAAATCCCTTATACAACCAAATACCAAGCAGTTTGCCTGGCTCCATTTTCCAGGATAAAATGGTAAGCAATGGGAAAAATAGGTAACACCGATAATGTTAATACATGAAATATGTCATTACCTGTCACGGCTCTTACATATATACTATATCTATGAATGTTATTAATGGCTTTTTATGGTTTTGTGCCCCTTCATATGTCACAGTGGAGGTGTTATATCTTGTGTTAAAATACTTTTAACAGCAGACTAGCACTCAATATTGGCGGGCCATCTGTGTGTAACATTATCATTAGGCTTTTCTGATCACCTCTGTCACCTTGCAGCATCAGTCTTTGACAGTGGGACCCAGCTGGGGAACATTTATAATTTGTGGAATTACAAAAAAAAAATGCAATCATTTAAACTGAGAAGACCGGGCTCCTGGGTATAACACTATAATAGTGCTTGCTTGTATATAGCATTATATATTTTTTTTTATCATAACCTGTTACTGTGTTGCGGTGCATTGTCATATGCTGTTTCACACATTGTATACTGTAGCAAAGTCTGCCGTAGAGACAGAAACATATGTGACATGACATGTAACTGCTATTTGGTTTCATTTTAATAAAATGTTTATATAAACTCTGAAGATTGTCTGGTGTAAAAGTGACCTTCAGTACTGAATGCTGCAAGTTATCCACTCTCTAATGCAATTTACATCTTGGCTTATTGTAAGCAAAGTGCAACCGGCAGGTAACATTTAGGCTGGATTTACTCTTGTGATGTGGTAAGGCCCGGTAAAACGCATGCATTTGGGTGATCCATGTTACTGCACAGCACTGTGTTGCTGGCCTTTCCTTTAGAATGGAATACCATTGAAAGCATATAGTTGCTGCCAAGGCACTACAATCCGCCACAACACACCATTTGGTGCTCTGCATTGCTGAAAATCCTGCGGGTGCAACTTTTCATGCATTAAGCTGTGGTGCCAGCCCATTCAAAATAATGAGCTGCCTTAACACAGTGCGCCAGAGTGCATGAAACAAGTGTCAAGTGGCCCCTAATATGTTCACAGCTAGTTATAACAAACATTTGAAAGGATTATTTATATGTGTGTGTGTATATATGTATGTATGTATGTATGTATGTATG
>NW_017306397.1:1704981-1772184 GCF_000935625.1 Nanorana parkeri | reverse complement strand
CTTGTATTAAACGAACAGCGGCTCCCACTGTACATTCAGCTCTGCTTGTCAGGAGCAGGGCTGAATGTACAAAAAGAAACTACTCGCCCAGCGCCCGAAACTGCATGTCCCGGGTGTCGGGCGATAGGTATTCGCTCCATAAGACGCAGGCACATTTTCCCCCTCCTTTTGGGGGAAAAAAAGTGCGTCTTATGGAGCGAAAAATACGGTATATATATATATAAATATATAATTACACACACACACACCGGATTATGATGACCACCCCATCAGTACTTCGTTGGGCCGCCTGGTGACTCCACGAGATGTTGAAAGGTGATGTGAGGAATCTGACACTGCACTGTTGCCCTTCTGTTGTCTTGTACGAGTCTTGCCACTCTCCGTTCTGCCCTAACATTGACTAGTCGCTGACGGCCACAATTTGCACGTTCAGACCCAGATTTTCGGCTGACAGTCCAGTCTTTAAACACTTTAACAACAGCTGCTCTTGAACATTTAACAAATTCTGCTGTTTTGCTGATACTCGCTCCATGGCTCCGAGCACCAACAATCATCCCACGTTCAAAGGCTGTTAAATCGCGTTGTTTACCCAATCTTCAGAAAAAAAAATCACTTCTACTGTCGTGGTAAACCACCTGCTTCCCTATTTATAATGGTCTGGCCCTCTAGCAACTTCAGCGCAAAATTATAGCTAATTTGCCTACAAATGTCAGGTGGTCATAATAATCTGGCCACTCAGTGTATGTATATGTGTGTGTGTATATATATATATATATACACACTGTATGATGGATCCAGATTTAACCAAGGCAGAAGACCTCTTGTGTGCTTCAAGCCCAAAACACATGAAGGCAAGAAGCTCTTCAAAATCCATACCATCTGTGATATGTACACACAGCTCAACCTCAAAACCCATTCCACTAGTAAAAACTAAATTTCAGTGCGATCACCATCTGGTATCCATGGCAAGATCTAACAGCCCCCCAAGTCAACACTCCCTACTTCCCAGTATCCATGCCACCACTGAGATTTACATTACAATACACACAGCTCACTGCCCAGTATCCATGCCACAAGTGAGATCTGAGTAATAAAGAGATATGGGTTTCTGTGTATTACAAATAGATCAGATGTACTGTGTGCAAAGAGGTATGAGGTACTTCTTCCACATTGTGTTAACAGCGGAAGTGATATGATGTCCCCCAAAGCTTGTACACAGCTGAAGCAGCAACAGATCATTACAATAGTGTCTGGTGGCATAAATGTGTATATATGTATTCCATCCCCAGGCAAGTCCCTACAATTACATTGGATCTGAATGACATTTGTGTTTTTATACTGCGTGAGTGTCAATGCAGTTCTGAATTTTAGTGATCACAAACCTGTGAAATGTAACCATTGTGCCCAGCTGTGTCCTGTAAATTGGTCTTATCTGAATGTAACACTAACAAATTACGCAAGCCAACTTTTATTTCTTGCATGCCTCTCAATCTGTGCAGAGGGGAATAAAGCTGGCCACACACCTATAGATTATCTGCAGATTTTCTGTGGTCAGATGGAAAAAGTGCAACAGATTCTCCATCTACGCTAAACTGTGTGGATGGAGGAATCTCCCACTGGGCCAAGCTTCAGTATCTTGCTAGTTGGCCCCGCTGGCTCTCCAAATGCCTGAACAATGCCTGCATCCAATCAGATTTTTCAGGTATTTTGAGAGCCAGCGGGGCCGACTAGCAAGATACTGAAGCTTGGCCCAGTGGGAGATTCCTCCACCCACACAGTTTAGCGTAGATGGGGGAATCTGTTGCACTTTTCTATCTGACAATAGAAAATCTATACATGTATGGCCAGCTTAAAGCTCTCCTAAAGTAAAACGCACATGCTTTCTTTGAGCTTTACCATTTCCCCACATTACATAAATATCATACTTATGTGATATCCTTTTAATAAGCAGGCCTGTCGGTTCCATTTCTGTTCAATATATGGAGAATGTGCAAATAATGTAAACATTATGTTGGAAACAAATTACAGTAAAATGCATTTTTTTCTCATTTTAAAATATTCCTTCCTAATTAATACTAATTAGGATTACTACAAAACAAAATATATGCCACCAGATTTCCTATCAAATTAAAGTCATATTTGTCTCGAGGAAAACAATTATGACGGCAATTATCTCAGAAACAAAACAAATGCTCTGGGATTTAAGTGTCTAAAAAAAATAATTCACATACTGAATAATATCAATGAATATATGAACCACACACAGAAGGCAATATTATTTGCAATGAAGGTCCCTTTAGACCTACAGTCATCTTAAGCTGGCCAAACATTATAGATTTTCGATCGTAATTTTTCGTTGCTGCCAAGAACCCTCTTTCGATTCTAGCTCAAATACCCCATCATGCACAGACCAATGTCGATTTCAATAATCGTTCATTAGCAATACTAACGGACCGAATTTCTCCGATCACCAGAACGGATTTTCGTTTGCGCATATGCAGTGTTCTTGCTGCAATTTCTTTTTTTTTTTCGTATGAAAAAACTAATCCATCGATTTTTTCATTTATTTTTTTTTTATTTTTTTTTTTATTCGGTTAAAAAAGGTTTTCCAGCCTCGCCCTTCGAGAAAGTTCGGGCAGGAGTACAGTAAAAAAAAATTGTCGGGTTCCCATCGACTGATCGATTATCGTAGAAATCTATTAGTGGACGATTTCTGAACAATAGGTGTATGGTCAGCTTAAAGCAACCAATTTACACATGGGCAGATGATTTCGGACTGCTAGGGTTTTTGCACTATGCACATGCTCCTTGGCCTTTCCAAACTAAAGCTTGTCATACATCTATCGATTTTATTGTTCGGAAATCATCCACAAATGGTCTTTCGAATGATAATCGATAAGTTGATGGGAAGCAAACCATTTTTGTTTTACTGTACAGGCAGTCCCCGGGTTACGGACGTCCCACTTACGAACAATCCGTACTTACGAACGGGGTCCACATTACTCCTAAATGTACCGGCAGCCGCCGGTACATTTAGGAGAACTGTGGCTGCAGCGGCCTGTGTCCTTTCAAATCCCCGCTGTTCTCCCCGCCTGGGTTGGCGGAAGCAGCGGGGACACAGAGCGCTGCATTGCTCCGCTGCCCCCGTACCTCCGCTGCTGTCTTCCCGAGGTCCGTCGGCTTCTCCATTCCCCCGTCCGTCAGCGGCACCTCTGACCCGCCCCCCTGCCTCATCTTCATCTGCAGGCTGGGAGCCATACCCAGCCTGCTATTGGCTATTGTAAAATGCAATAGCTAATAGCAAGCTGGCTATTGCACCCGCCCACTGCCTGCTGTCAATCAGCATGGGAGAACCTGATAGAGAACTTTCTCCTTCATGTCCTTCCTCTGCTGATTGACAGTGGGCAGATGCAATAGCCAGCCTGCTATTGGCTATTGCAATTTGGAATAGCCAATAGCAGGCTGGCTATTGCTCCCAGCATTAAAATAAAAAAGTTTTAAAAAATTAAATTAAAAGGACAAATAAAATTTAAAAAAAGTTAAATGAATAAAAATAAAAAATGCACACAAATAAAAAAAAAGTTTAATCACATTAAAAATAGAAAAAACGTATTTTTGGTGTCATTTTAACCACCTCCCGACGGCCGGCCGGGAGTCTCCTGGATGCGGGTGGGTGTCTTTAGACGTCCTTCGTGCCCACGCCCCCTGGCGCGCACCAGCGGGTAAACGCCTGGCCGTTTACATACAAGTGAGGGTGCGCCCCTCCTTACCTCTGGTCACCGTCGCTGTCCCCGCGATCCTGGGCGTCCATCCGGTCCGGGCGATGTCTCTCTGTACACTGAGAACGGAGGGAGATCAGGACCCGATCTCCCTACGCTCTCCTCCCGGTCTCTGAATGCAGAAGTGATGTATATTACATCACTTCTGCATTCCTCTGTCACTCTCCGGTACAGAAACCGGAGAGAAGCTGATGAAGCAGATCTGTGCTTCGTCAACTTCTATGGGGGTCCCTAGGTGACATTAGGGGTCTTAGAGACCCCTGATGTCTTCATAAAGGGGACCTGTCACTGTAATTTGTTATCACATGGGGTACTTCTTAGCACCCTATGTGATAACAATAAAGTTAAGTGTAAAAAAAGTTTTTTACACAAAATTGCTCACACAATAAATAAAAATGTACACACACAAAACAAAAAACCCCACAAAATGTTTTTAAAGTCCCCCACCCCCACATAGATGCGCAAAAATGCGTTAAATGCGCCTACGCACAAAAACGACGATTGCTCCAATTATGCCGCACGTGTTACATATCGCCGCGAACGTCACAATGAGAGCAATAAGTCTAGGGCCATCAATCACTGATAACACTAAACTGATGAGCGGTAAAATCTTTTAAAGCGTCGCCTCTGACCAATTTTGGCTATGGTGTTTTGCAATTTCGCGGGCGCGCACAATTTTAAGGCTTGACATGTTTGGTGTCTATTTACCCGACGTGACCCCGTCTTTTATATTTTAGCAAAACATTGGGTAAAAATAAATGTTTCCTAAAATAATAAGGGAAAACTTTTTTTTTTAATATTCGGTACTTTTTTTGTTATATAATAAAAAATAAAAACCCCAGTTGTGATTAAATACCACCAAAATAAAGCTTTATCTGTCCCAAAAAAATGGTATAAAATTCATTTCAGTACAGCGTTGCATGACGGAATAAATGTCAGTCAAAGTACTGCAGCGCTGAACAGTGAAAAATGGCCTGCCCAGGTCATCCCGGTGGTTAAATAAAACATTTTTTTATTATATTATAATTTTCTGAACAACAGCGAAACAAACGTGACCCTTCCCTATGCTATCCAAAACTAAAAAAAAATTTTTTGGCTGGAGTTACACTTAAAAAATGTACCTGTTCCGACTTACATACAAATTCAACTTAAGTGCAAACCTAAAGTCCCTATCTTGTATGTAACCCGGGGACTGCCTGTAATCCCGCTCACATTTTCTCGAAGGGTGAGGCTGGAAAACCATTTTCGAATCGAATAAAAATTGATGGATTAGTGGCGTTTTCGTAGGAAAAAAAAATCACAAAAAGAACACTGCACATGCGCAAATTAAATCCGTTGTGTCGATCGACGAAATTTGGTGAATTAGTATTGCTAACAAATGTTTATTGAAATCGACATTGGTCTATGCTTGATGGGTTATTTGAGCTGAAGAAAAGAGGGCTCTTGCCAGCAACGAAAATTTCCAATTGAAAATCTATAGGTGTACGGCCAGCTTAAGGGTTCTGCCCGGCCATTTTATATGTACTAAGTTCAGTGATGATGAAATAAACAGTACACTGACAAATGCTGCGTGAGTGACACTGTGGCCTCTGCTTCAGATGTGACATACAAGCTAGAAGAGAGATCCTAACATGTCCATGAAATGGATGTGATCTGTCCCTTCCAATCTATAATCTAGTTTGAGTTTAATTTCTTCACTTGCGAGAAGAGAAAATCAAGCAATAAAGCAGGTCAATGTCACTCCTGTTTGATGACAGCAGAGACAAGGAGATAAAATATGATGTTGTGAGACTTGGTGTACCCTGAATTGAAACACAAAGCCTTTGTTTCCACTGCTCAGACATGTTGCCGTCACAGTGTACACTGATGGCCATTAGATTTGACAGAGGAGCACATATTAGCAGTGGGGTCTGCCTTGGTAATTGGTTTCACAGTGACAATGAATGCCTCTATGACAGCATGGGGCTCAGTGCTTAGGAGTGATACAAGACAAATGGCGACTTATTTTGGAGACTTGTATTATTCCTGTTTATTAGAAGTATTACCGATAACAAAGTCTGCCTTTCACATAAAATTGGTGTGCACTGTTTGACATTTATTACACCAAAAATGAATGAGACGCATGTAAAGCCATTGACAAATTCTTCTGGATGACGACCTAATTGCCAAACATGATCTTTTGTGGAGATGCTCATTGATCTTCAAAGCAGGGACATTTATACAGATGAAAAGAAACATTTTAGGCGTGGGCTCATCCAATAACAGAAATTATATATATGGGAAATAGGAGAACTTGTCTGCATTTAGTAAAGGGGAGTTCAATCACAAAATCTCATAAAATCTTTAGCATGTTCTTTTCAAAAGTAATTTTCAATATTCTTAAATGCGCAGCTTTCAATAAAATAATACCTGTAGATCCTGCTGTGAAGGTCCTTGTTGGAGAACTTCCTGTTATAGGGTAAAAGCACTCTAGCCCTAGCTCCCAATTGCTTTCTGTCACATATGCGTCAAGTGCAGACTATGAGGGACTGTGCTCACACTCATTGCTCAGGCAAGGCCCAAAGTTGTCACCATCAGATAGCCCACCTTGAGCAATGACATGCAACTAACACAAGAGAAAAAGGCTGCTAGAGATGAGCAGCACTAATATGCACAAAAGGTAATAAACCTGGCAATTAGTTATCATACACGGTGCTTCAGGAAGGTGAATGTCATCTAGTTAGGGTTAAGAAAGGCTGTGTGCAGAATGCCCTTAGAAAGTCAGAGACAACAACACATTGGGGGGAATTTATCATTGTAGTCATATATTCAACACAGAATTGGGCCACAATGTGCGACTGAAGGCTTTCAACCATTGGATGTTTGTGAGTACAATACTTGTTTTATAAATATAACTAATAAAGATTTCTACACTAGGGAGGTGCTCTTTGTTCATTTCTTTGCCCAATCTCCAGTCCCCTTGACTGAAAAGGTGCTGCCTACTGGTGGGAGTCAGTTGTGCTTATGCCCCTAAGGCCTCATTCACACTGCCGTGTGAATGAGGCCTTAATCACGTATATAAGCACGTAAGTGTGTATTGTACCATATGAAACACATGCAAATAAATGGCTCCATACACATAGCCGCGTATGGAGCTGTATATATGCGCAAAAACAGAATGGAACAGAGATACGTCCGGGCAGCGTATTTCTGCGTATTTACGCGCACATACGCATGTTTACACGCATATACGCACGTACATGCGTACAGGACATTATAAATTCCCTTACAAGTGATGCATTCTGGGATTGCATATAGTGTGCGCATATACGCTCGTATATACGCAATATATACCCCCCTTGTGACGCCACTGGTCTGTATTATGTTAGTTAACCTCTAAACAAACTAAATCTGAACTTCAGATAACACATTTTAAGCAGCTACAGCCACAGTTTTTTTTTTCTTTTGGGATAAAGATTTTATATAGATGAATAAAAGCTGACCATTGTAAGCACCCCTGCCAGCGGTAAATGGTTTGTTAAACACTCTATCTGCCCCTTTAGCTGGACAGCTTGGGCTGTTAAATGAAGCTGAAAAATAACAGACTTACTGGCCAGATTGCCAGGTGAAAATAATGAAATCAAAAGCCTAAAAAAGAAAACTAATGCAGCCACTACAACTAAGAATTAGGTGATCTGCAATATAATAAATATTTGCTTTTAGGTTTAACCTCTTCCCGACCAATTACAGTATTATACCGTCACGATCGTTCAGTTCATGAATGACCGGTGACAGGATAATCCCGTTATGTGTCACAATGAGCGCAGGTCCGTGGAGGGACCAGCGCTCATAGAGTTACTGCTGTTTGCTGGTTCCCTCAGGGTCCAAGGCAGACCCTCAACAGCAGATTAGGTGGTCTCAGCACTATGATCACAGTGATAGCTGATCAATGTGATCACTAAGCCAGATTGCAGCCCACTGTGTTTTGGAGCTGTGCGCCTGCTCAGTGTGTTACAAACTGATATAAAATGTATCTCTGAGGAGAATACTGTATTCTCCTTTAGCGATAATAGGTATCAAAGCCCCTGTAAATAACAAAAATAACCCCTTAGTGCCCCCTACTTTAAAAAAAAAATGACATTTCAAAATAAAATAAATAAAGGAAAAAAGATTTTAAAAAAGTAAAAAACAATATGTTTAATACAAAAATGATAAGAAAATATAGTGCCGAGGAGACAAACATACCAGATTTATAAATTGTTCCAAACTAAAATTGACCTATAACTCCCCAAAAAACTGAATTCCCAGACATATGATATACCCTATAAATCAGGAGAAATAAAATAATTTTTATGAATTACTTTCTGTTAGCTACGCTAATTATGTACACATTATTATTGCCAAAACTGTGAGAATGTGTTTTGTTTTCATTTTTGTTTATTTTTTATAAAACAAATAAGACTTTATATATGCATGTGTCACATCAAATTAAAGCCTATTTTATCCTTTAAAAAACGGTATATAATATGTGTAGGTGCAATGACTGAGGAAGATGGAGATTATGGTTTAACCAACACATAGCAAAAATGGCAAAATTGCTCCAGTCCCCAGGAATGAAAACATTTTCTGAAGCGTTGTCACTAAGGGGTTAAATACAGTTTAAACATGCAATATTTGTAGAAAAAGGCTCTAAATGTTAACTAGAAAGTAGTATAAAATTGTAATTATGTAGCACATTGTATGAAATGAATATCACACATAAGATATTACATATATAACGCACACACACAAATGTGTGATATTACATAATATTTATATATAATACTAATAATAAAATATAAGCTATATAAATAGACTTCATATGCTGATACTGGTTACTTAGCCTGGCTGCATCAATCACTCTAGCACAATCTGTCAAAATAAAACCTTCATTTGTACGCTTTCTTTTCTGACCTTATTAACCATTTTATTCCACACTTCTATAATTTTAATAGCAGCCTTGCTCAAGGCTCTGGTAATTTTTAATTAAAAACATCATTATGAGATGTATAGGCCGTTTCAGGGGTCACCGGGAACCCATATATCAATATATTATGTAAAGAAAAGCCTGTCCACTTTTCGAATCTTTGTGTAGTCAACGAGGATGTGTTGGGCTATTATATGTGTTTTGTTGTTCAGAGAGTTCTAACAAGCAGTGTGAAGTACTTGTACGACAGATGGTGGAGGATTCTTCAGGGATCTTAGACAGAGAAAGATTCAGCAGTCCCTAAAGCACAGAGCATTTTCTGCCCTACAGGTAATGCCCTTGGCTCCTGATTAGGCCAGTGCCACTTGGTGTTTTGCAATCACTGGTGGTGTATATTTCCTGGAAAGTTGTTACTCATCATTACATCTCTACAGCTAAAATTACAGTGTACTCTTTCTAAGATTACAGTAACCCTGAACACCAACATTTAGACATATAATATATATGTAATAGCATTAAAGATGACATAATACCAATGGATATTAGACATGTAAGCTGCAGAAAAATTTGGTTCGGTTCGGATATTTAGTTTTTTCGAGATTCGGATCCGAAATTGAATTTGGTTCAGGTTTTGGATTCGGACAAAATCCGAATTTCGTTAGTTTCGAATGAGTTTATAAATATTCATTGCATATACCACAGAAAACCATATACAGATATTAATACTATACCCGAATAGCATTTGGGATCCGAATTTCCAAATTGCATTCAGGAGTTCCCGAATGGCATTGGGGTCTGGGAGCCTCAGCTTTAGTAATATATGTATATGACTCCCAGACTCCAATTGCATTCAGGAGCTCCTGAACGCAATTCTGAAATTCGGATTCCGAATGCCATTCGGGTGTGTGAGCCTCAGCTTTAGTAAAATATGTAACTATATGGCTCCCAGACCCGAATGGCATTCGGAATCCGAATTTCTGAATAGCCTTCAGGAACTCCTGAATGCCATTGGGGTCTGGGAGTCATATACATATATTACTAAAGCTGAGGCTCCCAGACCCCAATGGCATTCAGGAGCTCCCGAATGCAATTCGGAAATTCGGATTCCGAATGACATTCGGATCTGTGAGCCTCAGCTTTAGAAATATATGTAACTATATGACTGCCAGACCCGAATGGCATTCGGAATCCGAATTTCCAAATAGCGTTCAGGAGCTCCTGAATGCCATTGGGATCTGGGAGTCATATACATATATTACTAAAGCTGAGGCTCCCAGATCCCAATGGCATTCTGGAGCTCCCGAATGCAATTCGGATACATCGGAACCCTGCCATTCGGGTCTAGGAGCCTCAGATTTAGTATTATATGAATATACTGTATATGGCTCCCATGTTGCCATAACGAAAAATTTGTGTTCAGACCCATTCGGATGTATTAAACCGAAAAACCCATCTCATTGGCCAGAAAAGTCACTTGTCCAATTCAGTTTCCTTTTTGAACGAAATTCGGACAGGATCCAAAATTCGGAAACGGATATTCGGATTCGTACACATTCGGATGCATTGGGATTTCGGAACGAAATGAATCGCACTTATCTATTGGGCATTATTTTCAAGGATAGTGTAAGCATTCAATGAAACATTATTCTAGGACTTCAGATTACTACCGCCTACAAGAGGAGGATTGGGCACAAAAAAAGTTGTAAGCCAGCACAGGATAACCCCTCCTACTACTACTATCCATCCTACTACCAGCATGCCTCAGATTTTTTTTGCCAGTGCCCTAGAAGGACAGATGTCCATCGGGAACTACTTCATTTACATTGGTTGATGGGCGCCTTTAAATTCCCCACTTGCCACCAGTTTCCACAACAGAAGGGGTAACACTGTGGGACTGAGCACTAACGTTCTGGGTGCCCCACGCTTTTTCCCACCACAGTGTTGAGGAAGCATCTCCCTGATACTGTTCCTGCTTGAACTCCGATCTATGGTTCATTCCTTCTACCCACCTACAGTGACTTTGGTCATCTCTACCTGACCCTCATCTGCTACCAGCTAAACCTTAAGTTGCCTTACTGCCACACGGTTGCAACATCTGACTCTAGAAATTAGTGGGGGGAAGGCAATCCTGCTGCTGCAGGGCCTCCAGTTGACACTCTGGTCCAGTTGACTGCTTCTGGTCTGCCTGGAACCATAGCGGCTTCCAAACCATCGGTGGTGCAAACCCAGTTCGCCTGTGACCACCACTCCCTCATCCCAGTGGTGGCAGTTTTGGTGGGGGGGGGGGGGGCATTCCCCACCCCTTCACCATCTATAGCTGTGGGGCGCAACTGATTGGACTGGGAAGGGGAGTGGCAGTCACAGCTTTGAGCAGGCTAAGGTGAAACCAGGTGATTTGGGTTAGCCCTAAGCCCAGGTTCATCACTACCCTCCAGTGCAGGAGTCATCTTACTCTCTGCTTTTGCATGAGAGGCTTGGGCCTGATAATTTTCTTGTTCAAGGCTGTATTATTTGCCCAGTTTTACTCCAGACCTCTACAATGCAACATCCTGTCACCGTGGGACAAGTCAATCAGGTACCTGGAAAGACTCAAGAATCTGACTCTGGAATCGGGTAAGCCTTCCTTCTCATTTTTGGAAGATCCTCACAATATATGCCAGACTGTTGGGCTGGGGAGGAGCCCTAGGCACCTTGTCGGTACAGGAAATGTGGTCATCAGAGTCTCGTCACCCAACATTTTGAACATTTGGGAGCTTAGCCTGTCTCTGGACCATCGTTCTGCTGGGTCATCCAATCCAGATTCAGTCTGACAACGCCACAGTTGCATACATCAACTATCAGGAAGGTACCAGAAGTCTAGCTGTGACAAGAAAGGTAGATCACATCCTGTCCTGGGCAGAAAATCATGCTCCAGCCTTGTTTGCTGTGTACATGCTAGGCATGGACAATTGGTAGACTTTTTCAGCTGGCAGTGCCTGGACGTGGAAGAGCGGTTCCTACACCCAGTGGTGTTCCAGAACCTGTGTCATAGGTGGGAGATGCTGGATGTGGACATCCTGGGCTCCACGTTGACCAAACATCTGGACAGGTTTGTCTCCAGGTACTTGAATCCTCTGGCAGAAACAATGGATGCTCTGCTGGTTCTGTGGAATCAGAACACCCTGATCTATGCCTTTCCTCCCCTGAAACTTCTTCCACATCTGTTTCACAAGACTGGGATGGAGGTCATTCTGTTGATCCTCATTGCTCAGGACTAGCCCAGGAGGACGTGGTATACTGATCTGGGCAGACTCCTGGAGGAAGCTCAGTGGACCAGATCGTCCGTATCATCTGAAGGACCGATTTACTATCCTGCTTCATGGTCGCTCTCTTTAACGGTTGAAGCCCAGGTTCTGAGGGACCGGGGCTTCTCTGAATTGGTGATTCCTACAATGTTTAAAGCTAGGAAATGTACTCCTTGCCAGATCTATCATTAGACATGTAAGACATACTTCATGTGAAGTGAGTCTTTGGTCCCTAGTAGTTTCTCTGCAGGACAAATCCTCCCCTTCGTATAGCTGGGTCTGGACCAGAGTTTGGTTATTTGTTTACGAGTGTCCAATCCTCCTGTAGGTAGTAGAATAACCCAAAGATGAAAGACTTCCTGTGTCCCTCAATGGACTCCAAGAAAAGGATTTTAAAGTAAGTACAAAAATCCTGTTATTTAACTCAATACAACAAAAAAACGAATACTTGTCTTCTAATACGTGGCAGCGGTTGGCTCATAGCTGCAATGTGGTCTTTGTCCATGCAGAATTCCAGGTAAACATCACAGATTAAACACATACAGTATATGAGAGTCCTATTGAGTATTTTTAAAATAAATGTGGGTTATGGTAATGATGATGGTGATGATGATGTACATAGTGCCGCATACCATGGCAAGGTCTCCACTTATTAGTTTAGATGACGATAGGCATCTGAGTATGATTATAATGCATTACTGCTTTGTACATTACACTTTTGATGTGTTTAATTATCTTGTATATTGGTATGGACTGTTCACATGGGCTACAATGACATGCTGGCACAGTAACACAGACGGCAAAAAAATCCAAGCATATATTTTAGAACTGTCTCCCTGGGAGAGAATATGTCTACCTATATGACTCACGCTGTAAGGCTCTGTAACATTTCTGTCTGCAGCACATGTTCTGCAAACAGAAACTAATGTGCATAGGACATGACACAGTGCGGAGGTGTCATAGATTGAGTCAGCCAAAAGGAAGGCTGGGGGCATCCCCAGAATATCCTGTTCATACAATACATGCTCGCCTCGCTTAATTGTCACTACACTAAGTACTTCTTGAGGTCTGATCTTTGTAAATCAAATCTACAGCACAACACAGTCACATCTCCTTACTGGTATTTCAGTGGGTGTGTCTAGATGTCCCTGGGGTTTGGTTCAGTGGCTTAACTGTGTGTGGGCCATCGGGAAATAGATTGAGTCTTTTATATTAACTATCAGGTAATACATTATTAGTACTATGTAGTATCAGACAGTAAAACTGATCTTTTTGTTTATGTATGACATTAATTTGTAGGATACAGTACTAGTATACTGAAAGGGCCTTTGTTGTGTTAAATGTACTCATGCCTGGACCGAAATCCACACTCACCCTAATGCAGCCCACTCATTAGCATGTTGATGAGGGGGAGGGAGGAAAATAATACATAATTTAATATATTCCTAGGACAAAGATTGTTCTACTACTTTACAGTTGTTTTACAGTATCCGAAACAAAACCAAACCAAAAATATACACTTACGGGGTTATTTAGTATAGAAAACTAAACATGATAGCACACAATGTTTGCGGAGTGCTACCTTTTGCTCTCCAGAACATACAGTTCTGCTGTAATACAAATAAAATATGACCATCTGACTGTTTATTGGATCATATTAACTCTATTATTCTTGGAAAAAGGGGACAGTTGAAGGATAAAGTGAATAAAGAATATACCATTAACTGAAGAGTAAATGAGACACTACTGCAGTCAACTGTTAAGAATATTCTTAGCTTCTTTAAAGCTGGCCATCCATCAGCCCATGATTGGATTGTGCACAATGTATTCTGGGGCCAACTTCTTATTCAAATAAGAACATGCTAATTAGATGATCGTTCCTGCTTAGGTCAATGAAAGGATAAACCAGCTTACCTTGGAGGAAAATAACAGTAATTGTAGTCATTTCCTAGCCTGTCTGATCATTTTGTCCAGGAGAACAGTCCTGCAGGATTATTGTGGACTACCACATGAACATTGTTGCACAATGGCTAAATCAGAAGGCCGCTTTAAAGGGACCCTGTGCTTGAAAAAATATGTAGGCTTCCACTACAGACCACTTATAAAAATGCCAGTTATCTGGCGGTCATGCAGATTTAATGGTTTTAATACCAATGACCTGTAACAAGTAAACAAGTTTGTAAATAAGTTGACTTTACTGCCTTCGCTGGCTGCATGCATGCTCCAGGTCAGTGACACTAAAAGTAATGAAGTCTGAGGATCAACGTGTCAGGCAAAACAAATAATGGCAGGCCCCACATTTTGCAGTACAGGTTTTTTTTTTAGTTTAGGATAGAAGAAGGGAAGGGTATTAACCCCTGCCAGCTTTTTTTGCCATTTGTGTCCAATTGGCAAAACATCCCTTCACTTCCTATCCAAAGCCAAGGCAGGAAGTGAGGGGAATTCCCTCCAAAGTGAGGGAATCTCTTGTGGTCAGCAGGGTTACCAGAACTAGTGTACTCATTGGAAGAATTCCCATCTATTCCTGTTCTAATGACAATTCCTTCTCTCCACTCTATCCAAAACCAAAACTAAATAAAAGTTTTGGCTTCAGTTGCACTTTAAGTGGGACAAAGTTATTCACCTCATAAGTCACCAGGAATGCAAAGTCGTTGTTGGCTCCAGGGAAGCCTGTTGAGGAAAATAGGTCAGAGGCTGATCGTAAAATTCCTGTGTTGGGCCTGGAGCTCACGCTGTAGAAGAGATTGAGTGGGTCTACCTGGCAAAATACAAGTTTACCTGCCAGGATACCAGGCTCATTATAGAAGGGCTGGGAAGCCTCACAGGTAGAGGCTGTGCTACGGATCTTTATAAACAGCTCTGTGGATGGTACAATGACAGACTGGCAGTGTAAGTGCACTTGGAGAGTTCACATATACGGCGAACAAGCCTACTGTGTGGACTTTGAGACATTTGCTGAAGTAAGCAGGACTTTGTTTTTGTTATGCTGAAATGAAGCATATTTTCTGTTAATCTGGTACAAGAAAATAAATGTGGCACCAGTCATCCCTTAAAGAGACGTGTTGTACGATCTCTTCCTGCCATAGAGCTACAGTCTTCCAATCTGAGCATATAACTTGTCATTATATTCATGCATATGTTATGTTTTCAGCTTAGGCCCCTTTCACACAGTCCGATCAGGAGGGGTCCTCTGCTGATCAGAACAAATGTCACCGTCATGACATCTGTGTCTGTCCATTTTTGTCCTCCATCTTGCGATGGTGGAAAGAAATTAAATTACCAGATGTATGTTAGTCTATGGGGAATTGGATGTAAATAGACTTGTGTCCATTTACATCAGGCTGCTGATCAGATCCTCCTGAAAACTTTAAAGCGAACCTGATCAGAATGCCCGTGTGAAAGGGCTATAATGCTAATATTTTAGCTTTGTAAATTGTGCCTATGATATCTATATTTCAGTTAGATATTGACAAATAATTACTCATTTACAAGGTCTCAATAATGCTTACTAGGGATGGTCCGCCGGTTCGATTTGAACACGAGTTCGAATCGAACATTGGCTGTTCGCATGTTCGCTGAACGTCAAACTTTATGAGATGTTCGCGGTCTGTTCGACCACGCAACGTCCCATACTGCAAAGAGCCCTCCGAAGCTCTAATTGGTTAAAGACTTGCACCTGACCACAGGTCAGGTGCAAGACTTTGCCCAATCAGGGCTCAGTACTCATTTGGAGCCATGATTGGGCAAAGTCATGATGACTCTGCCCAATCATGTCTCGCCTATCAGATGCCGGCAAACGACACAATTGGGCGAAGCGGGGCTCGTCGGCGTTTTTTTAAAATGATTTCTATTTATTTTGTATTGTTTTATTTTTTATTTAGTTGTCATCGTTGACTACGCTGGATGCTGTGATTGACCTTGGATTACGTCGGTGGATCCATTTTTTGGGGGTTTTTTTTTTAATAAAAGAGTTGTCAAAAACATGTCTTTTTTTTTCAATTAAAGGATTTTATCAAAAGTCTGGACTTTTTAATAACTATTTGATTTAACCCTTTAGTGAATGGGTAGGGGTACAAGTACCCCTTACTCATTCACAAGGGAGGGGGGGGGCATCTGGGTGCCCCCTTACTTAAAGGGGTACCCCGATGCAAATAAGCCCCTTTGCCCGCAGACCCCCACAACCACCGGGTCAGGGTTGTGGGGACGAGGCCCTTGTCCCCACATGGGGACACCCTCCCAATGCCGAGGGCACGTGACCTAGTGTGGGAAGGAGGGGGGCCCACTCGCTCGTCCCCCCCTTTCAGGCCCTGCCAGACCTATGCTCGGATCAAGGGTATGGTATGGAATTTTAGGGGGGACCCCACGTTTCCCCCCCCCATTTTTGGGGGTGGGGTTCCTCCTTAAAATTCCTACCAGACCTTAAGGGCCTGGTATTACTTTAAGGGGGAACCCCACACACTTTTTTTAATTTTTTTTTTTTACATGGGGTCACTCCTAAATATTCCTACCAGACTTTAAGGGCCTGGTATAACTTCGAGGGGGAACCCCACACACTTTTTGTTTTTTCTTACATGGGGTCCCTCCTAAATTTTCCTACCAGACCGTAAGGGTCTGGTATGACTTTTAGGAGGAACCCTACGTTTTTGTTTTAAATGATCCTTCCTAACATTCCTACCAGACCAAAGGGTCTGGTATTGTTTGGGGAGGGGAACTGCACATTTTAAGAGTAAAAAGAAAAATGTCCTTTTTTTTTTTTTAGAAATGTCAGTTGTCAGTTTAAAAATATTTTTTTTGTTTTGTTTGTTCGTTTTTTCATTGATTCCTGTCCCCCAAAGCAGTACCCGGACCCCCGGACACCTGTTATGGCCAATAACTTGCATATAAGCCCTCTTAAAGGGGACAATCATTTTCGAAAGTTCGACCCCCATTGACTTGCATTAGAATCGAGTTCGTATTCGAACTTTTCGGCCTTTCGGGTGTTCGAATACAAACCGAACACTAATGATTACAACTATTCTTTGTCCAGCATTATCCATCTCTCTTTATACAGTGTATATGTATCTTTTTTTGTATAAAAATGTACTCTAATGTTGCTTTGTCATTTGTACTGGGGTAAGTTTCACAAATCACATTTTGACTTAACACAACACGGGAGGAATGAATTAAGTGTGTTGCTTGAGCTGTTATTTACTCACTTTTCGATTTCTGTATAACTTGTTTAGTGTGCGAAACCTTGCAGGTTTTAGCCAAGAGCCACTATAGAGAGCACATTGAAACAGTGAGGCAAATATTTGTTTTGCTGGCAAATTCTGTAGCGTGTATTTAGGTGCAATGATGGTTCTGTACATTCACTGGACTTGCCACATAAAGAAGCTCATAGAAACGGTTCTACGATGACCACTGGCAACATACAACGACCATAGACATTGACATTATAACATACGATTTTACATCCTATCTCTCTGGCATGTGAGTGGATATTGATCAGCCAAGGTCATTTGTAGAACATATGCTATATATAGCAACTAATTTGTCATAATAAAATTATATGTATGGTTTATGTAACAAAAGTGAATATTAGATCTGAAATAGTTTTCTTTTAGATATGCAAAACCATAGTGGTCTAGGCCTAGTAAAAGCTATTGTGTTAAATACTATACTATGCTGAAGTCTTTTATTCGTTTCTACAATGGCTCTCAGTAAAAGTATCTGTTGGTGTAGCCCATCTGCAGTTAGAGGGGCTCAACTTCTCTCTCCTATACTGTAAATGGAGAAGCTGCTCCTTGTCAAGGTGGCCATACACTTTACAACCATCGCAAGACCTTAGTATTTAAAAAAACGTACGATCTGCCCATCTTGGACAGGCAGATCGTAATCTCGATCATCGCAAGCCCGCCCACCTGAGGGGCGGGCTTCCGATGACCGCAATGCTGAACGGGCAGTGTGCGCGTGCGCACACCGGCCCGTTCGGCATTTGTCTCACGAGCACCGTTCAAACCAGCCGAAAATCGTACGATTCTCGGCTGGTTTTCTAGCGTGCTCCTTAGACAAAAGACGTGCGGCCGTACAGTAGAAACGGTCGCAGGTCTTCATTCACACTGCTCGATTCTCGTACGAGAATCAAGCAGTGTATGGGCACCTTCAGGAGACCCAGACTGTCTCAGACCAGCTGACTAATTGTTGAGACACCCACAGGTGAGCACTGGAACTGCAGTACCTGTTTCCAGCGTCACAGTGCCACCTGGAGGTGTTCAGGTCCCTGACACCCACTGGCTGCCTGGAGACACCTGCAGGTGAGCACTGGAACTGCAGGATCTGCTTTCAGCGCCAAAGTGCCACCTGGAGGTGCTCAGGCCCCTGACAGCCACTGGTTGCCTGGAGACACCTGCAGGTGAGCACTGGAACTGCAGCATCTGGTTCCAGCGCCACAGTGCCACCTGGAGGTGTTCTGGTCCCTGACAAGGACCACATGCTCTGACTGCCAGAGACCATATCCAGAAGCATCTGAAGGTGTTAGTCAGCAAATAGTCTATAGGGAGAGGTCCAACGCTGGGTATTCCCTTCTGCATTCACTATAGGGGTAGAAATAAGAGCTCATTGCTCTTGAGCAAAGGTGAGGCTGAATAAAACAACTTACTGTGGATCAGATAAATAGATGTATTTGAACTTCCTTGTGGTTTGAGTTTACTGGCTCACTAGTATCTCTTCCCAGAGATGGCAGTAAACCTGCTGTTTGCTTGGCAGCCAGGACCAGAGTCACATCAGTACCCTTTCTGACTAAGTTGACTGAAGAAAATGATTTTATCCAATTGTAATGTGTTTCCTGTACCTATACACCATGTAACACTAGCCTAACAACAACAAAAAGGTAGAAAATAAGAGAAGCTTGTTTAGAGTTTACATACACTTTAGGGCAGGGGTGCCCATTAGGTAGATCGTGATCTACCAGTAGCTCTCGAAGTTGAATGTGAATGGTGGCCCCTTTATTCCATTTTGGTACATTTATTTAGCTGTGCACACATGATTACCTATTAGCCTGAGTCTGCTGAGCCAAGCTTCCTGACACCTTTCTGGTGGATACTGGTGGTTGAAGCAAGGGCGTATCTGCCGCGAGGCAAACAAGGCGTTTGCCTGGAGCGGCAGATTCGCTGAGGGCGGCGATGGTGCCTTGCCTAGGGCAAAGCTGGTTGAAGTGCTATGTTTTACATCAAAGAATATTCGTTTACACAGCCTGTTGCAACATACAGCAAGGTGAGCCAGGAGAGAGCGCGAGGAGAGACAGCCAGGAAAGAGAGAGAGGAGAGACAGCAAGGGGAGAGAGCAAGGAGAGACAGCCAAGAGAGTTAAGAGAGAAAGTCAGGTGAGAAAACGAGGAAAGACAGCCAGGAGAGAAGAGAGACAGCCAGGAGGATGTGCAAGGAGAGACAGCCAGGAGAGAGAGCAAGGAGAGACAGCCAGGAGAGCGAGGAGAGACAGCAAGGAGAGAGAGAGCGAGGGAGGTTTTTTTTTGCTTTAGTAGATCTCATGTAGCTCGCCATTTGAAAAGTAGATCTTAACACAAAAATTTTGGGCACCCCTGCTTTAGGGGGTACTTATTTACTCACATGTAGCCTGAACATCATCATTACAACTGGTAAACTCACACTATTAAAGGAGAACTATGGGGTTAAGGCTTTTCCCCATAGTTCTCCTTAGGGTAACGGGAGGACACAAACTAGCGTCCTCCCGTCACCCTAGGCTCAGTATACCGCGAGCTGTAGTCTGGGGAGTAAAACAGTAGAAAGGTATCATGGCACACTCACAAGCCAACATGTAAAAAAACTTGTCTCACCACTAAGGTTAATAACAGAGGTTTGGATACACGTCTTCTGCAGAAAATGTGAAAGCCGCACAGCCGCGCCAAGGCACCTCTTGTAGTGCGGTCCTAACTCTAAACTATGAGAGTCCGCACTACAAGAGGTGCCTTGGCGCGGCTGTGCGGCTTTCACATTTTCTAAAACGCTAAAAGACGGGGAGGAAGCAATTATGACAGAAGTGACATACAGAGTCTCTCCTGTCATAAAACCCTACCTGTCAGTGTTTTTTCTTCATCTTTAGTTCCTATTTAATGTCATAGTTAGGCACTTCCAGGGTGTGGGAATTCTGCGGCTCTGAAGCTAAGTGTAGATTTTGTTCACTTTCATGGCTCACATTGTAAACTATTGTAATTGTCTTGAAAAGAACTAAAAACATAATGCTGGATCCTGGAACCAACCTATTTTACCTCTCAGCTATACATCCAGATTGCAGATTGCTGCTTCCATCATCAAAATTAAAAAGACATGGGGACAACAGCAGTTATGCACACTTAGCATCCAAAAATATAAAATGTATTAGATAAAAACAGGTACTCACACAATGGCAAGGAATAGCCAGCATAAAAGATTTCCAGAGGGGATTCCCTCAATGTACTTGAGTATAGCAGACGCAATGCAGCTCCCATCCGTCCGGCTCCACTGAAGTGATGACGTCAGATGCTCCTTTTGGATGGTACGCACTATGTGTCTTCTGCTTTGTTTCTTCTCGATCTGATGAGCGTATCTACAACCTGAAAGGATCTATTTTATTCTGGTACTACGGGCCTTCCTCCCCCTCTTAAGAAGGGAAAACGCGCTTAAGACCTACTCTGTGGGTCCACAGACCCAGGTGAGAACTCCTTTGTAATTTGTGCATTCACTTGGTGGAGGTATAGGATTCTCAAAGAGTCTGTTGTCCTGCACACTATAAAGTCTGCTTCGGAGGACTGCTCATGTTATTTGTACACAGTGTTTAATTCGTTATCTGCACTGCATCGTTTGATTGTTTTGGACTTTATTTCACTGTGCATGTTATGTGGTTTGAGTTCAGCCTATAATCATTGTTGTATTTTTTCACATAAATAAAAAGTATTGTGTATAAGGAGGAGGAATGTGAACCTCCCGTTATGACATTGGTCTGCTTATGAACTATGAAAAGCCTATGACTATATTTGTCCCTAAGCTGATTAAACAGAGAGTTCTGTCATGGCCTTTATATAGTCAACTTGGGGCCAAAAAAAAATTCATAGTTCTACACTATCAACAGCTAGGCTCGTTGCCTGTGTAAAGCAACTTTTTTCTTTGCTGCTGGCGGGTGGATCAATGTGCAATAAACTGTGCCTATTCCTACCATTACAAATTTTGCCCATTCTTTGGCAAGGAATCTGCTACATGGGCATAACTGTTGTTGAATAGTTACCTAAAGGGGCTTCTGGAAATGTAGTCTAAGAAACTACAGTGACATCACAAGTCAGAGCTATTTGCTTGTGATATGTTCCAACAGATTGGTATTTTTTGAGTTTGAGAGCTGATACACTGCATTGTGTGACCCACACTTTAAGCAGCTCATTACCATCAGTCTGTAAACAGTCTGTTGGTAGATAGTTGGTCCTCGATACAGTACCTATTATATTTTATGTATAAATATTGAACCACTTCCAATTGCTCTAATAAAAGGTTTGTCACAGTGCTGTAGATTTCCTATAAGGGCTAAGACTCTAAGCAGCCTTTTAACATTTTTTGTATTAGATGAGCTGAGGGCTGTAAATATACGAACAGTTGTACTTTGTGATTAAGCAGAAAGAGTTACAACTAGTTTCTAGGGCAGGGGTGCCCACAATTTTTTGTGTTTCCTTGCTCTCTCTCCTGGCTGTCTCTCCTCTCTCTCTGCTGGCTGTCATTCCGCGTTTTCTCTCCTGGCTGTCTCTCTTCGCTCTCTTGGCTGTCTCTCTATGCTCTCTCCCCTGGCTGCCTCTCCTCTCTCTCTCTTTCCTGGCTGTCTCTCCCCGCGCTATCTCCTGGCTCACCTTGCTGTACTTTGCAACAGGCTGTGTAAACTAATATTCTTTGATGTAACACATAGCACTTCAACCACCAGTATCCACCAGAAAGGTGTCAGGGAGCTTGGCTCAGCAGACTCAGGGTGATGGGTAATCATGTGTGCACAGCTAAATAAATATACCAAAATAAAATAAAGGGGGCGCCATTCACACCCTTCGTGATCTACCAGCATCAGCTTTGAGAGCTACTGGTAGATCACGATCTACCTAATGGGCATCCCTGTTCTAGGAAATCTTCTTATTAGCTTGTATCAATATTCAAATGCAGCTGGTTTTAAGGTAAATTGTGCTTGCATTGGACATGAGTTCACCTTTCAGATCACTCAGAGTTCATTGACAGGTGCCTTTGACCTGATGTTGACCTCCTTCCACCCCGCATTTGACCTCCTTCCGCCCCGCATTTGACCTCCTTCCAAGCTTTCACAACCTGCTTTTGGAATCCTATTGTGGAAAAACTAGTTCTGCCACGAACAAACCTGTTGGCATGGGCCCTTAATCTTGGCCAAGGTTTATATTAGGTAGAGACACTTTTTAAAGCTTCATCCTTCAGATTTTTATGGTGGGCTAATATCCAACAATATCTTGTCTCTTCTGAATGAAGGCTTACTCTAATCTAATTCAGCAACTGATAAAAGTAAACTGTTTCTAAATACTCATCCTCTTTCATTTTGGGTGGACACCAGTGAGTCAAGCACGTTTGTTAATCTTTATCTTTTGGAGTCTCTAAGCTTGGATTCACACTATCATTTGAATGAGCTGCCTGACACACCAAACAAGGTGCATGCATATTTTTTTTGTAGCCCAACAACACACAGCAGTGCATTGAGATGTACTGGACAACATGTGCATTTGGGTGCATTTTTGTGTGTTGCTGCAGCCTAACAGTGTGAAGCTGATCTAATGTTGAGATGTCTTTGCCCCCTCCAAGACCATAATGAAGGTGCCAATCTCCAACAGGTGGATCCTTCAATTAATCATTTATTAATTAATAATCTACTGAGACGGGGGAACATGAGACGATCATTAACCACTTGCCGTCCGCCCGTAGTAAAAAAAACGGACGGATGGCACTGCAGCATTGGCGGGTTGCCGTCTCCAGTCGACAATTTTTTTCTGCTCGCGCGCGCCCCCTAGCGGGCACGCACGGGCAGAAAAGACCCGACCATTGCACACACCCGTTACCGGGTGTTTCACATATAGGCGATTAGCGGCTCCATAGCCCGCCGATCGTTTATATGTGCTCATTCGCGTCCGCCCTCCCCCCCGCGCGGCCGCCGGCGCCGGTTTGCCTGGATGGGAAGGGGGTTTAACACCGCGGATGTCAACTGGTTAAGCTTCTGGTTGGGATAACCTGTCACTTGAAACTCATAGATACAAGAGGCCAGCAAAAATCTAAAAGAAAAATTCAGAGGAAAGCATTGGTTGTTTACCTGTTCTATGTTTATTTTAATTTCATTTCTGGATTTTAGAAAGATGACATAGTGAAGAGAATAACAATACTGGAGACAAACCTGTTAATGAAGTAGGGAGGATTCACTCACAGTGCTCTGAACACTGCATAGACATCATAGAAGATTTTTTTTTTTTTTGCCCATTGTTTTCTCCACAAGGCACCATTGGATAAACAGTGGTAAATGAATTTAAACACAACGACCATAAACACAGACATCTCTGGAAATAAACTAGAAATGATACAAGTGTGTTAGATTGGATGATCTGTATGCATATGCTATCAAGGCACACTTCCTCTGTTCTTAAAGTGACACTAAACTCAGGAGTTAAATCTTAAAAATGCATTCAAGTACTTTAAAGTGACATTAAACCCTCAGATTTTTTAACATAAACCAATACAGTAATGTGTGCCTTACTGTAATCCATGGTAGTTTCCCTTCTCTTTGCTCCTCTTCCTTTTAAATATGTATCTCTTCTCATGCTGGGCAGAACTTCTGTTTTGCAGCAGACTGCCTTGTCTCTGGAATGGATACATGGTGTCTGTGTGTAGCACAGAGAAGAGATACATATTTAAAAGGAAGAGGAGCAAAGAGAAGGGAAACTACCATGGATTACAGTAAGGCACACATTACTGTATTGGTTTATGTTAAAAAATCTGAGGGTTTAATGTCACTTTAACTATTAACAAACATGTAGCTTTGTTTTAGCATCACTCAGCTGTAGATTCTCTGAATTCATGCTGACACTTCCTGACACCTTCCTTCTGGAGGTGGCTACTTTTGTTCCCCATGGTCTGTGTGTGTGGGAGTTGTAAAGTAGCCACCGCTTCAAGCTCACTCCGATGAACTATAATCTCATGTTTAGGTGTCTAATTTGTATTGAAGTTATAGCATGAATTCAAAGATGATTTGAGGATTTGAGTGATACACAAATAAGCTACATTTTTGTTAAGTCAGGGTACTTGAATGCATTTTTAAGATTTAACTTTAAGGTCCATGTTGATCAGAAGAATGAAAAGTATTGAATATTTTTTTTGATAAAGATACTCCCACCCAACCAGTTTAATAAAGCAGGACACAAAATCAAAGAAATGCTCAAAAGACAATGATCTAGAATATCTATCATAAAGCCATCAAGGTTTATGTTGCTGTCGGTGTCGTGTTAGGAAGATTTCACTTCATTTTCTGTCATTTTCAGACAAAAAAGTAAGAGAAAATCTCTCCAAAGTGACTGGAGGGCCTCTCTGAAACAGTTCTCACTGGAACAAGTGTCCTCCTTAGAAGATTT
The DNA here is from genome assembly GCF_000935625.1 of Nanorana parkeri. Lineage (NCBI taxonomy): Eukaryota > Metazoa > Chordata > Amphibia > Anura > Dicroglossidae > Nanorana > Nanorana parkeri. Next base: position 1,747,542 of record NW_017306397.1, on the reverse strand, counting down.
CCTCTCACCTCCTGTAGGAGGTTCTAACCCTTTTTATGTTAAAGTACAAAATAGGTTTAGGCTATAAATACACTTATGGAAATGTTATTAATAGAAACCTACTGAAACCAATTTTAAAGTGTTTTTTTGTAATCTTTGAGAAAAAATAGCTTCACAATAAAAGCTTGTAGAGAGGTCAGGGTTGGTTTGTTTTAAAGCGTTTTTTACTGCTTGTTAATAATATGTAATTAATCTAATGTCCGTAGTCTGGGCAAAGGTTGACTTTAAACCTGATGTAATTTTTTTTCCATGTATCTCACTAGGGAGTTTTCCCTTCACTTCCTGTCATTTAGACCTCCTAGTGAGAGGATATCTTTCTAAAGTGAGGGAAATCTCCTCTTAGACAGTGTTCACCGGAACAACAAGGTGTGCCCATTGGAAGATTTTCCCTCTATTCTTGTGTTGGTGGCAACTCAGATTTTGGGATTGATGCTTATTTTCATTCCCAGTGAACTCTGGTGATCAGGACAATTAGAGACAGAGAATCTCCTGAACGGGGATACGTAGAATGGAAACTTGACAGTGGTTCTAAATCCCCACCAATCCATCCAAATCTTTAAAAAAAACTTTTATTTTCGGTTATAATTTAATGAAGCAAACAAAGGTAAGCAATACAGATAACACATAAACCAGGTTTAGTGACAAGTAAATACAATTGTATTGGAAACTTCAGATGTGAGGTAGGAGACAATCCCATCTGTGTGTGTTTACAATTTAGACAAATGTGAGAGAGAAACAAGAGGTTAATATAAGGGGTTGATTTACAAAAGGTAAATAGGTGGTTCACTTTTAAGGGAATTTTCCCTTAACTTAGTGAATGAGGTGAAGCTCTACTGACTTGACTCCCATCATGTGCAAGCAAAAATACAGTTTTGTTTAAAATTTCCTTGCACGTGATTGGGTATTCTTTGCAAAGTGAACAGCCTATTTGCCTTCAAATCTACCACATAGTACATGCATAGAAAAGTTTTACATACACACATATGTTTGTACTATACCATTTTTTAAGCTTGCTTTGTGGCTAAAAGATATATTCAAGTACGCTGACCTACATACCATTAGCAAACATGTACATACCAAATACTTACAGGGCTATTCAGAAAAGGGTGAAAGTTTGGAGAAGGCAGGAGAAGTAAACAATCTAGGCCAAAATAGCTGATTTGGAAAAGTTCTCCAATGCAGCTCACTTTCCAGTTCAGCTATGTTGTCCTAGATCAGGGGTAGGCAACCTTGGCTCTCCAGCTGTGCTGAAACTACAAATCCCATAAGGCATTGCAAGCCACAGGCATGACTCCCAGAGGCAGAAGCATTATGGGATTTGTAGTTTCAGCACAGCTGGAGAGCCAAGGTTGCCTACCCCTGTCCTAGGGGGTAGGCAATTTATGGGGTGGGGTAAAGTACTTACAAATGTATCCATGTCTTTCTGGGAATGGAATGTGATCTGAAATTCTCACCATTTTTATCACTCTAAAACAGGGGTGGGGAACCTCCGGCCCTCCAGCTGTGGTGAAACTACAAATCCCATGAGTCATTTTAAGATGCTTACAGCCACAGGCATGATTCCCAGAGACAGATGCATCATGGGATTTGTAGTTTCACCACAGCTGGAGGGCTGGAGGTTCCCCACCCCTGTTCTAAATCCAAACATTAAGGATATCTTAACCCAGTAATAATATTTAACATATTATAAATCCAACATATCAGCTACCCGCTACAGGTAAAGCCCAGCGTATACACTCCCAAAGTGCACGGACAATGAGTCTCCTTCCCCGTTGAGTCCAATGAAAAAGATTTAGAGATGTCTGAAATATTCTTTACAGGACCATTGTAGAATGATGCCAGAAAAAGACCAAGCAATCCACTGAGTCTGCCCCTTTTTAAAAAATTTTTTTAACATTTCTTTTTAACCTTTTGGTATTCATATAGATCTTTGTCCGAATCATGTTTAAATTAACTTACTGTGGACTGACTCACTCCTCTGTTGGAAGTCTGCCCCAAGCACTATCTACTCTTTCGGTAAAACATAATCTTAGCTTCATACTGAAAATACTGCCCTCCTGGACCTTATTCATACCTTTAATGTAGTTAAAGGTTTCAATCATGTCTCATCTTCTTCCCTTCTTTTCCTGTACATATTACTGTAAATATTACGTTCCTGCAGTCTCTCCTAATATGTTTTATCCCTTTAGACCACCATTTTTGTTGCCTGTCTCTGCACTTGTTCTATTTCATCAATATCATTTTGTAAGTGAGGTTTCCAGAACTGGACACTGTATTCTAAATTAGGTCTAACTACAGATCTATATAGGGGAATCAGGACCTCCTTCCTCCTGCTGGTGATCCATCCAGTGATGCACCCCAGAATTCTGCTTACTTTCCCCACTGCGAAGCCACACTGTTTGCTAATTTTGCAATCATCTAAATAACCACCCCAAATCCTTTATCTCTGTAGTTCTGGTCAACACTGTACCCCCAATATTGTACTCTATCACAATATTTATTTTCTCTAAGTGCAATATTTTGCATTTAGAAACAATGATGTGCAGTTTGCACTGCTTTGACCAAGCTTACAGTAATGCCAAATCATCCATGCTACAAACACCTCCAGGAATATCAACCCTCAAGATCGCTGGTCCCGGGCCGTAGGAGGGGCAACGGAGCCCGGGAAGCACGGCGGGGGTGTCCGGCGCTTCTGGGTCCCCTTCTTCGGGACCCAGAAGCGATCTGGCGACAGGTAAGTCGCCAGGATCGCTTCTGTTGTAAAGCCGACAGTCGGCTCTACAAGTTTAAACAGAGTCCCGGCGGCAAAAGTCACCGGGAGTCTGTTTAAACAGCCCCGATGCTGGCGACGTACACTGTACGTCGTCAGTCACGAAGGGGCTATTGTACATCTTTGTATCATCAACACAAATATATACTTTGTCCACCAAACCTTCAGTTATATCACTTAAAAACAGATTCAATAGAAATGGATCTAGTACAAAGCCTTGTGCTACACCACCAGTGACTGGTCTCTGTTTTGAATGAACCCCAGTTACAACAACCGCACTCTGAAATCAACTCCTTACCCAACTGTGGTATTCAGTAAACCACCCAAGGGTTAAGTCCTAGCTGGTACAACTTTCTTATGAGATCATTATGCGGAACTGTTTCAAATCTTTTACTGAAATCAAGATAGGCTATATCCACAGCACACCCTGGTCCAAAACATTTGTGATATAGTCAAAAAATTAAATCAGATTAGTTTGACACGATAAAGTGTCAAACTCAGTAAAGTGCCCTCAGTAAAGACATGCTGCTTTGGGTCCAGCAAGCTTTGTGTATTTAAATGATAACCGATCCTTCTTTTTAGGAGTGATTCCATTAATTATCTGTAGTTAATAATGTTATATATGATTACACATGGACTGGTGCTTACAGATGGGGGTACTGTCACCCAGTCATTAAGTTGAATGGGTATAGCGGCCTCATCTAAACAGAACACCTGGTATTCCTTTGTCAGGAATCCGTAGGTTCCTGCCGCAGGAATCCCAAATCGCCCCATGTGAATGGGGCCTTAAACTGGGAATACATGGTTAGAATTTCGTTCAAAACTATTTGTTTTCAGAACGTTTGTTCCGTTTTCTAATAGTTAGTGGTAGGGACGCACAGATACCAAGTACTGTACTTGGTACAAGTACAAGAACAGATACTTTTCCAGCTCCAAGACTAGACCAGAGAAAAACTCAAAAGTTAGGAGGCAGCTGTCATTTTTAATGAGTACACAGGGCTCCTGGGATTGGTGCATCCCTGTTTTAATGTATGATTTGTTATATACAGTATATATATATTAGGGATGCAACAATACAATTTTTTCCAGACCAAGTATCTTGTCCAAGTACTCACAGATACAATTACTGATACATTTCTGTTTAGTGCAATGTGACAGTTTTTTCCGGACAAAGACTACGGATTTCCGAAGTGCCAGAGCCAGGTCCCAGCTGCAACCGCTGCAACCTTTGTAGTTCTCGTGAAAATGCCAAGTATTGGCACTGGTGTCTGAACTGGTATCTGAACATCCCTAGTTAGTGGGGTGAAATGGACAATGGATTTCGACCGTAGCGATTAAAAAAATTGAAGGGGCAGACAAATGATAACAGTTCTTGTGCTTTTCATTAGGGAAATTCCATTAGTTTCGGAAATTGTAAGTTAAAACCACGATGCGTGGGCACTAAACAAAGCATACTTTCTAACAACATTACAATGTTGCATTATACACCAATTAAGCCAAAGCAGCATAAATGAAACACAAAAATGACAGATGGTATTGATACACTTGATTGATACTACCATTCATAGAAAATATGTGCAAATAGATAAACAACTGATATACAGTATAAGCAACATGTTGATGCAAATTGATGTTCCATCTGTAATTTAACCCTTGTGCCATTCTAGTGCGGAGCCTTAAAGGAGAACTATGGGGTTAGGGCTTTTCCCCATAGTTCTCCTTAGGGTAACGGGAGGACACAAACTAGCGTCCTCCGGTCACCCTAAGCTCAGTATACCACGAGCTGCAGATCGCGGTATACTGAGACGCCGCAGTATACTACGAGCTACAGCTCACATAATACTGAGACGCCGCAGCTGAAGCGTATCCTGACAATTATGTCTGGATCCGCCCAGCTGCCTGAGTGACAGCCGACTCTGCCTATCTAGAGAGAGCCGTGACAGGATCGAGAAATGAGCGAACGCCGGTATGTGTTCGCTCACTTCCCGATCTACTGAGCCGACCTGTGATTGCTTCATTTTCACAGGTCGGCTAGAACTATGAGGATGAGTGAAAAGCACTCACCTCATAATTCTTCTTTAAATTAACTAAACATATTTCTCTGCACTTCTGCTCTTCTCTCGAAACTTCTATCCACAGCCCTGCTTCCGAATAGTGTCCTGACTATGCCGACCGACTATGGATGAAAAACCTAAATCATTTTTTTTTTAGTTTCTGGATAGAGCAAAATAGGGTCAGAAGCTCACCTCCTGTTCTGCTGACATTTTACCAGACAGGAAGTGAGGGAAAATCTGCAACAGGGACATAGAATGAAATCTAAATCTGACAGCAGATCTATGTTTCCCCTATTCTACAAAAGAAAAGCATTTTTTCTTCTGTATGTGTTGCTGTTGGAGAGTTGACAGGACATACACTCCACACATACACACTCCAGAAAAAAAATTATAGTTTACCCACCACGAGTGTGTAAATTATCATTAAAAAGCTGTGTGTATATGTTAAAAGAGTAATATCTGTAAGATGAGGCTGTAACAAGGATTAAAGTGGACTTTGCAAGGTCCACATATCTGTTTGAACCCACTGAATAAACAAAAAAAACTCCCAGCAAATTAGATGCTTCAAAAAAAGAAGCAATAAAAATGCAGTCGCTTCTCATTGGGCATTCCAGGAACCCAAATCCCATGAGAATGTGCTCCTACATTGTGGCTTGATTTGGGATCTTCAACTCTCCCACAATCACAGGAAAAGGCCTAGTGATATATATTTAATGACATCCCAGTCTTAGTCAGTAGGGTTCAATATTGAGTTGGCCCACCCTTTGCAGCTATAACAGCTTCAACTCTTCTGGGAAGGCGTCCACAAGGTTTAGGAGTGTGTCTATGGGAATGTTTGACCATTCTTCCAGAAGCGCATTTGTACTGATGTTGGACGAGAAGGCGTGGCTAGCAGTCTCTGCTCTAATTCATCTAAAAGGTGTTCTATCGGGTTGAGGTCAGGACTCTGTGCAGGCCGGTCAAGTTCCTCCACCCCAAACTCGCTCATCCATGTATTTATGGACCTTGCTTTGTGCACTGGTGCGCAGTCATGTTGGAACAGGAAGGGGCCATCCCCAAACTGTTCCTACAAAGTTGGGAGCATGAAATTGTCCAAAATGTCTTGGTATGCTGATGCCTTGTATGATCTTCTCCAGTGTAGGTGCTACGGGATATTGCTGCAGTTATACATAGTCAGGACAAGTCATTGTTTTTTCACGAGATGTAGTGTCTGAAATTTCTGAAATAGTTGTCTAGAACAAGAGGAAGGTGGAATGAGGAAAACCCTAGTCATGTGGGAGCCAGGTCAGTCATCACGCAGAAGGCACACATCTTCTGAAGAGTCTGACTATACATACACACTCAAAAGCAATCTTTTATTGCCTAGAGAGTTAGGGCCAATTCTACTGGTCAGGTCAGCTCACATTGACTTTGACTTGCAGTGTAGCTGCTCTTGCAAGGACGGACATTGTGGAGCACATTTTTGCGCTGTGCCTATTGTTGCATATGGTGAATAAGACCTACACATGAAAAATGCATCAAAGTAGCCCATGGACCTGTTTGAGCTTCACTTGGTTTTCAATTGTGCATTTGATGTGCATTTTGCTTGGCGCATATGGGTGCCTCTAACAATGCACTGGAACACCTGTGCAACAGCACTGGGAGCATGGAAGCAATTGCTACAGCACTGGAAGCATGATATGTTTTGCACGCGTTCATGTGCTACAGTAGTGTGTTTGGGGACTAAAAGTGTAAAAATCAGAAAGCTGGACATGTTACAAGTAACTATACACAATAATCATCTGCAAGTTAGTTATATGAATCACATTTTTACTTCCCTAAAAAAAAGGAAATAGGAGTTTTATGTGTGTGTGTGTGTCTGCCTGTTATAATCAGGAACACATGGTCAAGCCCAGTTTTGAAATAAGAGAATATTGGCTAATAAAGAGCAATGAGCCAGCCACATAAGCAGAAAATGATATTTCTTGGGTGTTCTGTACACACCCAGGGTAAAAATAGCACGCTAGTGTTGCCATTGTGGCAAGAAAAATGGCATTTGTAGTTTTTGGACAGTCATAGCTGGCTGCTGATAAAAGAGTGTTTATTAATGTGTTCACCCAAGATTCACAAAACGTTTACACATTTTTTAAAATTGAATGAATGTGAAAATGTTTGAATCTTGGGTAAAAGAGACCACAAAGTCATTTAAAACACAATTTATTAGGGATGCATGGATATAATTTTTTCAAGACCGAGTACGAGTACCGATACTTTTCCTCAAGCACTTGGCGATACCAATTACCGATACCTTTTTTTCAGTGTCATGTGAGTTTTTCTAAAACAATGTGCAGGGTGTCAGCAGGACTGCCTGCAGGGTCTCACCAGGGCTGCACGCAAGGCCTCACCTGAGCAGGGTCTAACCAGGGCTGCGTGCAAGGTCTCACCTGGACTGCATGCTGGGTCTCACCAGGGCTGCGTGCAGGGTCTCACCATGGCTGCGTGCGGGTCTCACCAGGGCTGTGCGGGCAGGTACAGGTGGGCACAGGACTCCCCTGTGCTGTGCTCGGTCTCAACCATGGCTGTGTGGCTGGTAGGAAGGAGGAGATGTGCGGCCGGGCTGGCACTGTAAACAGCCGCCGTGAGGTCTCCAGCAAGAAGGGGACCTTCTGTCAGCCACTTGTGTTTACAAATTTAAAGGATCGGTATCCGGTGCTTAGTATGGGCACCGATCCCAAAACTGGTACCGTATACGTGCATCCCTACAATTTAGGCATCCTTTTTTTTTCACCAGACATTGGCTTGATTTAAGGGTTTCCTGATTTTATAGTTTTTGAATGTTGTATAATATATAGCTCTACAAATCTGGTTTCATCTAATAAACTAGACATGCAAAGACATGCAAGATTGCCTATGTGGGTATAAGATAATTACTTGTCTGCCCCTCCACCTTCAGGTCCTTAAAGAGAGTCCAGTGAATGATTGCACTACATGAGTTAAATTACAGAGTCTCTTTAAAGATAACCCCTGATCTATTTATACTCACCTTTTCCTGCACTCCTGTGCCAAAACCCTGTGTCAGATGATGTCGAGCTTACACAGGATGATGATGTTGTCATCCATGTGACAGTGCTCATGGCTGGCAATTGACCGCCTCAAGAGAAAGTCACATTGTTCTCCGCCAGGGAGAACCAGGTATGTTGTGGTGGCCCCAACTGGATATAAGAGAGGCAGAGGCATGGGAAAAAGTGAGTGTATGTAGTCTGCAAAGAAAAAATAATACTTACCTGTCCCACTTTAAGTGACACTAAACTCAGGATTGTATCTTATTTGTGTGTCACTCAGCTGTAGATCCTCAAATAATCTCTGAATTGGTGCTGATATTGTCCTTCTTTCTGGAGGGGGGCTACTTCTGATCCCCACAGTCCCTGATTGTGTTGTAAAGTAGCCACCCCTCCAAGCTTACTCCCATAATGGACTACAATCTCAAGTTTAGTTTACTAATTTGTATTGAAATTGTAGTCTATCATGGGAGTGAGTTTGGAGCGTTGGATACCTTACAACACACAGGGACCGGAGGGAACAAAAGTAGCCACCCTCCAGAAGGTAGGACAGTGTCAGAACAAATCTAGATATGATTTGAGGATCTACAGCTGAGTGATACACAAGTTTGCTACATTTTTATTAATAGTTGAGGTACTTGAATGCATTTTTAGGATATAACTCCTGAGTTTAGTGTCACTTTAATTGTACCACCTTGGAAAGCTAAATTTGCTCAAGAGTCTCCAGCATCTGACACTTCCTGGAGTGTCAGATGCCTGTTCCCCCATCTATGCTTTGTAGTTTCATCTGTTGGATGCTACATCACTGTAGTACACAGTAGCGGCTGGTGGTAGGTACCACAGCATGCAGTGGTGAACCGGCATACCTTTCAACTTTCTGATGATAAAGAGGGACACCTTCCAAAACAATGTATTTAAGCAATGGACACGCCTATGTCACACCCCCAGTTATGTGGACAGTTAAGAATTTATATGCCAGATATGATTGTTAAATCCCAGAATAATTTTTTGTGCCATTACTTTTCCATTATATTGGCTTTTCAAAATAGCAAACAAGATAATTAAGAGATAGGATATAGGTTTTAGTGCAGAATAACACTTTTGGTAGTTAAATAGAACCTTTTCATAGATATGTGTAGTTTGTGTTCATTATACCAAAAAAGAGGGACAACTGAGGAGGAAAGAGGGATGGAGAGATCTGGTTCCAAATGACAGCAAAAAGTCTTTGCTTGACTGGTTCCAAATGAGGGACAGTCCTTCCAAATGAAGGGCACTTGGGAGGTATGGACCGCGCATGTGTCAAATGTTGAAGATTCTTCAGCAAGCTCTTTAGGGGAACATAGATCGGCGGCATAGGTGGCTAGTAATTATTATTATTTTCTTTGCAGAGTGCCCTTTTATGCGTTTTTTAACCTAGCACTCCTGTTTTTAAGGGCTGTTACTGATCCAAATTTTCGTGTTCGATTAATCGAATTTTTTTTAATCGATTAATTTCGATTAATTATAACGCACATACAGATCCAACTACATTGGCCTATACACATACAGCACAGCAATGAAGTAATAAAATGAACTAGGATCACACTAATCCAGCACGTTATTAATCTCACGTGCCCCACTCAATATGGCCGCCGCTTGAGTGGGGCAACTCAGAATAATAACGTGCTGGATTAGTGTGATCCTAGTTCATTTTATTACTTCATTGCTGTGCTGTATGTGTATAGGCCAATGCCTTGGCTGGCGCTCGTGCAGAGCGCCAGCACTTCCGGTTTCGTTACAACTAAGAGGTAGGGCAGACCTCTTAGTTGTAACGAAACCGGAAGTCAGGCGGTCGCAGAACTCGATAAGTGTCGACAGATCACCGGCCCAAGTGGCTCCGTCGGCTAACGAAGGGAAGGGGGGAGGAGTCCGGTGACGTCGATGTCCGTGACGTCACCGGATCTCCGACGGAAGACCCGGAAGCCGGCGGAGAGGTGAAAGTTTTAATTATTGATCAAAATCATTTTAATCGATCAAAAAATTTAACGATTAATCGGGTAATCAATCGTTAATTTCCGCAGCCCTACTCTTTTTACATTTGTAAGGCAGAAAGAACTATACCTCCGGTTTACAAATGCACATATCGCCTTTTCATTCACCTTTTTATCCCTTCTAGTCTGGATCATAATATATAATGTAGTATTTGGCCATTTTCATAGCACTAACCCTGATCAGACTGGTTTGCAATGGTTTGTCTATTGTAACCAGCAGACAGGCTTTCCGAGCAAGAAAAAGCTGACAAGGGAATTGCCTGACGTATTATTGTATGTGGCTTTCCAGTATTTGTTATGGCTATGTCTAGTCTTCATGCAAAACTAGTTTGTTGAATGTGGGAGCGCACTGCCCCGCTGCTAGTGTTTGCTTTCATTTTACCTTTGGCTGACTGTTTATCTTTGTGTCTGTATTTGCCTAGCAGGCTGTCACTCTTTATTTGTTCCTCTGTTTTGTCCTGTCCACCAGGACCTTTGTTTCTCTTCCAGAATGTAGCTCATTGTACAGAGATGGCTGTCTGTGACTGCACCCATCTGTTTGGAAGTAATCCCCACCGGTGGGGGGTTGACAAAGTGCAGTTGCTAGCTTTTTCTTGTAATGTCTGCAATTCTTTATTTCTATGTATCTCTCTTCTCTATACTTGGTGGCTTACCCTTAGCTGTTTTATCTATCAGCCTGCGTACTTGTTATGGCCCTGCCTCTGCTTGTATCTCTATTACTCATCAGTTTGGTCAGGACATGTGCCTGTATGTCAGCTCCAGATAGTAAAGGGCAGACAAAGACACACAAGTAGGACAAAGACAAGATGTGACACATTCAGACACACAGCAGAGATGGGCCACAGACAGACACAAAGGCCACAGAAAGCAGGAAAGCTCAATGTAAGGTCGGCTTCAGACCCGTTCTGTAACATTCGTGCAGACAGCCATAAGTCGAACTAGACAGATTTCCAGACAATGATTCAACATCTCATATAAATAGACCCGATGAGCTGACAGCAATCAGACAGATTTGTTTGACATGTCACCTACATGGTTTTCAGCAGAGCGATACAATTCGTTAATAGGTAATAGACTTCCTTAAACAACAAACTACAATGTAAATAGCCCCCTGTTCAGGCCTGCGTGGTAGGGGGAACAGGCATGAAAACACGTGTCTTTTTCACAGATGCGCTGGGGTGCCAGTTTTTTAATGGCACCCCATTTGTTGTAGCGCACCATGGGCCAGAATTTGTCGAAATTGAAGCAGACAGCAACCAATCAGCTTCTCTCTTCAGTTTGTTGAGGTAGTCCCCGTTCACACCTAGACGTTTTGTAGCTCAAAGCTCGGAACTACAAAACCCTGAACACAAGGAATCCCATGGTTTTCTATAGCCTGAGCGTTATGTCGCCTGCAGCAAAATGCCAGTCGCTGGATAAAGTACATGAGCCACTTTTCTGCAGATGTATGCCCTGTTGCCCCATAGACTTCAATGTAAACACATGACAAAAACGCTTTCACACGTTTGGTTGCGCATTTGTCACGCAGGAGCCAGCCTTCCACTGCACAACACACCGGGGAACACAATGGAGGACTGCACAAGCTGAAAAATGTGCAACAATGCATGGCAAACTTGCGTTGATGCACGAAAAATGCTCAAATACGCCTGAAGCACAGACGCTTAGGTGAGAACGGAGCCTTAAACTTTGAAAATGAAAAAGAGAAGCTGATTGGTTACTATGGGCAACTGCCCCAGATTCTGCCTGCTCCAATTTTGATAAATTCCACTCCCTGCTTTTTGGTGCAGTTCAATTAAAAAAAAAAAAAGGAGTGATTGACAAACACTGGGCGGCCCGTTGGAATGAATGGGCTGCCCGACGCATGTAAAATGATCACATGGTTGGTAGACTGTCTCATCAGCTCCCAATACTAAACAAAGACCAGGAACTGTTGGTGACATGTTGGTCACTGTGCTAGGAGCGCCATGTGAGCACGCTCTTAGCACAGAGCAGCGAAGTCGGCTGGACGTGTATATGTGGCTGCTCGGCGTTAAAGCCCACCTACCACGCTGCCACATACATGCATTACACCAGCGGGAAGGTGTAATGTCCATAGTCTGGACACAGGTGCACTTTAAGCGTGATATACCAATGAAATGGCGGCAGAGTAGAAGGTCCATGTTATTGCATGGAAAGTCATATGCAAGGCATATTCCAGCCATATACACTGTAAATACCAGACACCGTTCACACTGATGTGCTGCGCTACACTTTGTGTGTACCATATATCAGAGCCAGACGTGTTATTATTTTATACGATTTACAAACATGCCAATCAGGATGATTTCTATTATTAGAGACACATTTGCATAGTACAAGGGCTGTTCCTTCCGCTCTCTGTCTCGTCCTGAAGGAGTAGTCATAGGGTGACAAATTCACTATTCTGCAAGTCCTAGAAGGTGACTGGGTGAGCCATGGAAGGAGAATGGAGAAGCAACAGCTCACATCTGTAATAAAGCTTTTCTAGATCTTTGCGGAAAAAAAATCGCAGCAAGAACGCACTGCGATTTTTTTTCCGTACAAAAACGCCACTAATCCATTGATTTTCATTCGATTCGAAAAAAACGATTTCCAGCCTAACCATTTGAGAAAATGAGTGGGATTACAGTAAAAAAAATTGTTGGTGTCCCATCAACTGTTCGATTACCGTTCGTGGAAGATCTCCGAACAAAGATCAGAGAGTGCATGGGCACCTTTATAGCAGATTCACACCTGATGTTGGTGCTGTGCTGGCCGTTGTTTCCAGCGCAGCCCCAACGCAAGGCCTTGTCATGGATGGGATTGGTTCACACCACCCCATTGCGATGGGAACACGATGGTGTGCTCTGGAAAAAGTTTTTTCAGCGCAGCAGGATGTGACGCAGATGATGTGCCCGTAGAACTGAATGAAATGTCATTTGTGAGTTATACACAAAAAACATCAGCGCATCTGCACTGTGCCAGGGCACCGCACACCTGCCACTGTGCGATCATGGCAGCATCTGGTGTGAATGGGCCCTGAATGATGTCACACCAGTTATTACTTGTCATTCGCTAAAGGAAAAACGCATGAAAGGCATCAAAAACAGGCTACAAAGATTGACTGAGAAACGCATAATCATGCAGCAGTAGCAGCAGACGCAGTAGCAGCACTAGTGTGACCCCCGGGCAACAACACGTCGTGATCATTAATCCCTGACCATGAGAATGACCTGCTGCTGGCTATTACGGAGTGTCCCCAGACATGATGTCACAAGGCTGCCGGTTCTGTTTTAGGTGATTCATGTTAAAGGGGATTTCGTGTCAGCAGCAATGTAGAGATCAGCGTGTGTTCCCAGCACTGAGACACACACACATCACGTGACCATGGCGTCTACCCCTCTCATCACCCGCCCCCGCTCCGCCTCCACCCAGTGACGTCACCGTTTCCTGCACTCCAGAGCCCCGCAGACTGAGCCGACAGACGGCAGGAGGGAGGCGGCTCGTGTGCAGTGGTGACGTCACGGGCCGTAGACAGGGAGCGGGGTGGAGGGGACGCAAGCTGACATCGAGCCAGAGCAGCGATGGCACCCAGGCAGGAGCGGAGTGACCGGAGATGCCAAGGTAACAGCTGAACGCCTGCTCTGTACTCAGTGCCGAGCAGTACACGAGGAGATTTCAGGAGGTGACAGCGGGACAGTTCTCTGCCTGCTGCTGCTTCCTTGGATCTCACTGCTGGGACACCTGGGCAGCAGGTAGAAACCAGGGGCCAATGTGTGGCCCCCCCAGCAGTGGTGTCAGATATGGGGATGGATGGGGGTCCATCAGGAAGGGCATACAGGGCACGAATGCTGGCAGTGTGCCTCCATGCCACTCTGGATGCCAGGTGTCAGGTGGTAGGGCTGTCAGTGCTGATCAGCTGACATGCAGGGCATTTCCTGGGCTCAGGCTGTCATGTTCCTGCCAGTACAATGCAGCGCTGCTTATTTAGTGACGCTCAGCCCCCTGATCACTATTGTATCGCTGCCAGGAGCGGAGCGCTGTATTCTGCATGTGTGACCACTGAGTGGTCCTGTCAGTGGTCAGCGATTGGCCATTTGTGCTGGCCGCTCTTGGCTGTGACACCCATCACATTAGAGTTTCAAGCATCAGTCATTGATTTGCTTGTGGAATTAAATGCCTGTATGCAATGGGAATTCCCTAGCCCATTGTTTCCTCTCTGCTTTATTAATGACACTGATGCTAGCTGAGCGCCGCCAGCCTTCGCAGACTTGTGATAGTATTCATCGTGGTAAATCCCAACCAAAGGGGCGCCTTTATATTGTGTCTATTGTTTGGATGTCATTTTAAATTGCGCCGTGTTTTGACGCCTGCCCTTCTCCTGGCTTTCTATACATGTGGCAGGCAGCTTTAACTTTGCCCTCTTGCTGGAGTGGGTTTAAATGACGGCGTGTCAATGTCTTGATTGACGGGGTACGCTGTGTATTGTATACATTGATAAGGTGTCCAATTTTGTTTTCACTGCATTCTTTTCCTCTGGATAAGCGTGCGGTTGAGGAGCGCACGTGAAGCAGGCAGGTTCGCCTTTCAAGGCTAATTATCGTATCTATCCGGCGCACATATAACTATAATTATTTTGGGTGTCATTGGCATTTTTTTTGGGGGGGGTAATTATTGTCCCTAGCTACTTCCAACCCAGCAAAGCAAATCCAACCCGCTTCTCATTAATACTGATTTGTTAAGAAGCAAGGCAGACACTGGCGGCGGAAGGGTTAAACGCCTTGTGAGCTAGCATAAGCACAGGGCGATGTTTACAGTTGCACAGTCAAGCAAGGATGGGGGAAGCTCCTTCCCGGGGTCCTGCCATCAGCATCTCGAGCTGAGTTATCAGCCTCCTGCTGGACTGCAGTGAACTGTAAGCTGACTACATAAGGATTATCACATGACAGTCTTCGGGGAGATTTCTCTTCCTTTTCTTTCCCCCCCCCCCCCACCCCCCTTTTTAGTTGGAGCCAAGTATTTTTCATGTGTTTAAGCTTGCAGTCACGTTTCGCCATTTGTCATTAAACGGGTCTTTATTGTGTGTTTGAAATACGGCTTGCAGCACCTACAGCGATCTGGAGCATGGCTCTTAGATTAGAGCAAGCGAGGCTTGGCATACCGATTGATATGCCTGAGATCGTATGAAAAAAAGAAGCTAGCACAAAGGATAATCGTCATGACCTTCTGTTCCAAGCCCCCGTTTTCATCCATTCTAAGCCCTAACCTATATTGCAGGGTGTCGGGTCCAAAGAGATTTTTTTTCTTATTATTTGGAATGTAATCGTTTGAGAAAATGTAACAAGCCTATGTACATTTTATAAGAATTTGACCTTGACCGTGTTTAAAGAACATCTATGCTTTTTCTTCTTTTCTAGATGAGGAGATGGCTTATTGAAATAACACACCAGCAGAGGCAGAAGGCTGATCGTTCCTGGATATATGATTAGATATAACTCACTTTAACGGCTTCCTACATAACTCGTCGCTCAAAAACCCTGTCACCCTTCGATCTTCGTTTTTTATCAGCCCGCTTGATTTTTTTTTTCTTTTTTCATTTTACTGTTGCCACATGGATGCAATTTTGTAACATAGATTAAAAAAAAAGCCATTATTCATGGGTGGGAGCAAAGCAAATAGTACATCACTTGGACATCTTTCGACATCTCTTGCACATTGCACTCTCAGCTGGTTGAAGGTAGCTCAAGTCTTTTTTTTAGAATGACATTGACATTTTTGGAAGACCCTTAAATATATGCAATTGTTTTTTTTTTTGTAAGTGAAGAAAAGGATTAAATACGTGTATATATGAATCAGTTATGTAGCATACGTGTTCTTTATAGCTCACTAGCATTTGGTAATGACATTTCATTTTGATATAATGGTAACTTTCGATGCGTAAAAATAAACAGGCTTACAAATTTGAATTTTGATATTCGGACAAAGTGCAAATATGGAGGAAGACGGAAGCCCGCCTTTAAAGAAACTGGCTAAAGAAAGCGAAGTCAATTTCGATGTTCCTAATGTTGCAAATAATGTTATAGCAATCAAGATGGAAGTGGATGACTATAAAGAGACAGCTGTAGAGGAGAACAAAGAGAACATTGTTAAGTCGAGTAGTGTATCCCTTAGTGGGTCTTCGGAGCTGAACCCTGAACTCAAGCACACGTTGGCACAGTTCAATCTAAGCAGCCGGAGTTCGCTGGGTGGACCCGCAGCCTTCTCTGCCCGTTTTTCCCAAGAAAACATGTCGCCAACAGTGTTCTTGCCTCTCCCGTCGCCACAAATTCACCCTGGTCCTCTTCTTATTCCATCAGACAGTTCAACAGAGCTTACTCAGACAGAACTGGAGGGAGAATCGATTTCATGTTTCATGGTGGGAGGTGAAAAGAGACTGTGCCTGCCCCAAGTCTTGAACTCTGTACTGCGGGATTTCTCACTCCAGCAGATTAATATTGTGTGCGATGAAATGTACATATACTGCTCGCGTTGTACATCAGACCAGCTTCACATCTTAAAGGTTTTGGGAATCCTTCCTTTCAATGCTCCGTCCTGTGGACTGATCACTTTGACAGACGCTCAGAGACTATGCAATGCTCTTCTGCGGCCGCATACCTTCCCACAAAATGGCAGCTTGCTGCCTGCAAAAAACTCTTTGGCTCAGTTAAAGGAAACAGGTAGTGCCTTTGAAGTTGAACATGATTGTTTAGGAAAGTGCCAGGGTTTGTTTGCACCTCAACTGTACACCCAACCAGACGCCCTGTGCATTCAGTGTTTAGAGTGCTATGGGATGTTTTCAACGCAGACTTTTGTCATGCACTCTCACCGATCGCCGGATAAGAGGACCTGCCATTGGGGCTTTGATTCGGCCAAGTGGCATTGTTATCTTCATTTGAGCCCAAAATATCTGAACAGTCCCGAAGGCAAAACAATGAAAGGTCTTCTAGAGGAAATGAAGGAGAAATTCAGAATGAAGAGCCAACCCAGGAGAATCCAACCCAAAGTAAGTCAATTTGCTCTTGT
The DNA here is from genome assembly GCF_000935625.1 of Nanorana parkeri. Classification (NCBI taxonomy): domain Eukaryota; kingdom Metazoa; phylum Chordata; class Amphibia; order Anura; family Dicroglossidae; genus Nanorana; species Nanorana parkeri. Next base: position 1,730,552 of record NW_017306397.1, on the reverse strand, counting down.
TTTGATTCTCTTGGTAAAGAATATTACGCAGCAAGCTCAATGTATGTTACATTATTATGCTTATTTCCACTAAATGATGGCTTGGATGTCAAATGGTTGATGGAGTCTTCCACAAGTCCTGCAACTCCTAATGAGCCCATGAGAATCATTCCCATACATCTCTCACATAAATGTGTACGTTGTGGACTACAATAATAAAAGTGAAGCCCTGAGATCAGTGTGCTGCAGAACTAAAGTCGGGTACACGTGGTTCGACTTTTGAACGGTTCCTGACAGATGGCTACAGTGGGTGCCGCTGTTGGCACCCTTTCGCCGCCATCCCTCAATCAGATGATCGAAGGAGCCGATCGTAGCTGGCAGCCCGTCTACTGCTAGCTCTGTTCGGGTATTCTGACAGCGACCAACGGCCTCTGTCAGAATAAAATGCAAACAGCGTGGGATTGGTCTGACGCTCATAAGCGTTGATGGAGAATCGGTTCTATTTTTTTAGTTCAGCTCGCGGGTTGCATGAAAAGACTAGAACTGTGTATACCCCACAGACTTTATTTTCTTTGATGCTGCTAAAAAAAGCAGTTTTTTTAGATGATGGTTATCTAATGATAACCCTAACCAGTATACCTAAACCAAAGATTTTGCAGATTATCAGTCATTAGATGTGGTGGCTGCCTTAGTTTTCTTTTCTGGCCAGGTACATTTTCTACAATTGCAGAAACATATCTGTTGATTCTACCAGAAATCCAGTGTCCTTGTAACTTCTTGAGTACCGAACTAAAATCTCAAACAATAGTATCAGCTCTGCAAGCTATTTTCTGTTAACTATAACACACACCTCCCCTATGTAATGCTGATGAGGAGAAGGGGAGGTGTTTGTAGTTCAATCAGGAAAGCAGTGTCAGGTGATAAGGCTGCTCCTCCATAGATCTAGTACGCTGTGTGACTGTTACACTAGGACAGGAACTGTGTTACTGGAAAGATCAGCAGATAAAATAAATGAGGTAAAAAGCCTTAAAAAAGGAGACTAATGCAGCCAATACATGAGGACTGGTAATCTGCAGTATATAAAATTTTTGTGTTTGGATTTAAATATACATGTAGTCGAGTAGAAACAAAATGGCAGGCTGGCTTTGCATGTAAAGAGTTTCTGTAAACTAGCCTGTTAAACTCAAATTCATTTCTATATCTATACATTTATATCAATAGTTGTGTATTTTCCTGGCTAAAAATGTGGCCTCAGGCTTTTGATTGATTAATTCCTGAATTTTGTAGTTTAATTATTACTGTGGTGTCATTATTGGACAAAGGGTTGGCAGGTGAGCCTCTGTGGTGTCTGCCTAGGATCGGAGGGGCTCCTTGGCACACCAAGTAGAGTTTGAAAGCATTAACGGGCAGCGTAGTGGTTAGCACTTCTGCCTTGCAACCCTGGGGGTCCCCGGTTCAAATCCTGGCTTTGTTGGAGTTTGCATGTTCTCTCTGTGCTTGCGTGGGTTTCCTCCGGGTACTCAGGTTTCCTCCCACACTCCAAAGACATGCTGGTAGGTTAATTGGCTTCCCTCTAAGTTGGCTTTCTGTGTATGTATGTGAGCTAGGGACCTTAAATTGTAAGCTCCTTGAGGGTAGGGACTAATGTGACTGTGCAACTATGTAAAGTGCTGTGTAAATTGTCGCCGCTATAGAAATACCTGTAATAATTAACGGAGCAGTCCAGTAATCTTCAAATGTTGTAAACATGTTGGTTGCTAAGGGCGACTAAACTAACAACACTATGAAAGCAGTCACCATGGTTCCTGGTAGCAGGTTTGTCAATCTTCCTGGTTTTGGTGAGAGTTTCATTGGTTCCATGTGCACACTACTTGTACGGACCGGACATGTGACTTGACTAATGTTAGAGGAGCTTATCTTTACTGTGTTCCCCTCTGTGCATTTGATGTATCGCTCTGTTTTTCCTATTTATTCTGTATTCACATATTCGCCTGCCCAGCGAATCCTGAGTTGTCCTGCTGTAATCAGCCTCCCCAATGCCACGTGCCGGGTCTCCTGCCACCATCTTCTCGGATGTCATTGGAAACCAGCGGTCTCTTCTTGGTTTAGTCAACCGGCCCCCCGATGACACACGCTAGGTCCGTTGGCTGAGGATCCACTTTAAGCATCCTCTTGCCACCTTTCACTAATGCTCCTAAAATTGGTAATTGAATGGGATACCAGGAAGTAGTTCTGGAGTCAGCAAAGCAATGTGCCAATCTGTGCCTGAAGTCAAGGCCCTACGTATAGCATGCTCTCAGGATTTAGAGGCTTCCTATATTAGCTTTTTAGTATGTACTTTGGGAAAATGAAATCTGCCTGCATATTAAAGATGGCAGACCACTGAAAAATCATTTAGTTGCCCAAGAGGCACAATGGAGATGTATGTTTGGGTCCTATAAACGTGTATGTCTGTGAAACCAATACCTCTCACACTCCTTTCTTCATGGGGAACTATAGACCGTTGTCTGAAATATTCCACCCTGGCTAACAGCCACTGCCCTCACACATCAGTCATGTGGAGGGTCGGAAATCTGTAGTAAACATCCATTTTAAGGTTGTCCTGCTTCAGCTGTTCAGGGCCATGCAGTGTACATTTTGCTTTGTGAACTTTAATCATATTTTTTTGTCTGTTAATGAACTCCTAAAATCCCAAAAGGATTGTGAGAATGACATGAAGTGCAAAAAATAAAAACTATGGTTCACGGTTAATACTTTTATATTTGCAGCCATATTTGTTCCCATCTGTGGACACCCCATGGCTGCATTTTCCCATGATATAGAAAACGTAATATTTGCTTGTCTGCTTTTTCAAACGGTGTTATTTTAGAGCTTGCAACTGTACATATTTTTCTGTTTTGTTAGATGCATTTTTCATGATTGTGTAAATTTGCTGAAATTGCCCACTTATTGGCCTTTACTAGATGTATACACGCTCTCCAATGTATTTCACACATGTGAGACATCCCTTTTAACCTGTTTGTTGACAATGTTCTGCTTGTCATCTGAACAGACCAGATCAATGTCTGTATTATGTTAGTTAACCTCGAAAGGTTTCATTACTAATCATGATGGATATAGCTATCCAACGTGCTCCATTTAGATGGAAGCTTGTCAGAGATTTATTTGTTAAGCGCAGGCAATATTTGTAGACATACACTCACAATGTAGTTCTGTTAACCAAGAAGAATAATAAAAGTGTAAATATTTAGATGGGTAGCATGTTCTTGAAATTGAATATATCTGAAACACAAAGGTGACATAGTCAGGAAACATAGATATATGTGTATTTTATATGATCTATCGTCTGTCTGTCTGTCATTATAAAAGAAGACTACAGGAAGTAAAATGGAGTTTAGGTTTCCACCTTAGTTTCAGTCCTTCATACAGATTGAATGTCAAAGTAATGATATAGTAGGTTGGATAGCTTAGGTGGTCAGCGTTAGTGGTAAAGCATTGAAATAAAATTTGATTGCAAAATAATATACATTGAACATAAATTCTGCAGTTGGACTTCATTAAGATGGCGCCAGGGTTTTGGCTTAACATAAGATTCCTTCATAGTGGTGGCTCCAAAGGATGCTGAAGCTGCATGTACATAAATAAGAGCCACCTGAATCTGACCATCCCCATGCATGCACAGGGTACTGCCACTCTGCACCACGCCTGTGCGGGTTTCCCTTAATCAATGATAAAACAATGTCCCACCACATGCAGTAATGTTGTATACAATCTCCACACATGTGCGGTATTTATTTACCTCTTTTACTCTGGATGCTTCCGCTCTCTTTGATGCTCATATCAATTGTTGAACAATCTTTTACATGCAATTGTTGCAAACAAGTCATTTCTGTAGCTCTTAACGCGACTTCTGCACCTGCCAACAGGTAGTTTTGGCCCTTCCTCCTTCAGTAACCTAGTCCAGCTGTCTCAGGTTTGCAGGGTGACTGCTCCTGACTGCATGTCTCAGCTCTTTCATTATATGTCCATTAGGATTCAGATCAGGGATCAAAAAAAAGGCCACTTCAGTGGTCATATAGTCATTCTTGGGTGCTTTTAGCTTTTGGTCATTATGCTCTTGGAGGACCAATGACCTGTGACTGGTTCAGAGATTTTGGACACTGGGCAGTATGTTTCCTTCTAGCATTGCCTGGTAGTTTAGAGATTTCATTGAGTGCTGTATCGATTGAGGGCACCCTATGCCAGATGCAGCAAAGTGGCCCTAAAACATAACCGAGCCTCTTCCATGTTTTACAGTAGATACAGTTTTCTTTGAAAGTTTCATGATCTAGTCTGTGAACACAGGGCTGATGTGACTTGCCAAAAAAGCACCAGTTTTGTCCCAGCTGTCCATAGGACACTGACCATGGTGGCTTGTCAATAAGCATTGTGGCAAATTCCAGTCTGGCTTTTTTATATTTTTCTTTCAACAATGGAGTCTTCCTTTGAACCCACTGTCGGGTCAAAAGGTGATGGATGGTGAAATCAGACCCTGATGTACCTTGACCTTTGAGTTCAGCTTGTCTCTCTTTGACAGTTTTCCTTGACTCTTTGTCTAACATTTGCACTATCCTTTTGTTAAATTTGAGGTCGAGTTTTCCACTTGCGCCCATGTCTAAAGAGGATGGCTACACTCTAATGGACCCTAAACCTTGGTATTACATTTGCAACTGTAGTCACAGGAACATCATGCTGCTTGGAGATAGCCTTTACCTTTTGACATGCTGGTCTATAATTTTCTTTCTGATCTTCGACAACTCTCTCCTTTTGCTTTCTCTGGTCTATGTTCAGTGTGGTGTACGCACGATGATAACAGCAGAGAGACTTTTTTTCCATTTAAATAGGCTGAAAAGATTTGAAGAATTACAGAAAACAGTTTGAAATATCACTTTGGTCCAATTTATTTATAATCTTCTAGGGCCCCTAAAAATCTGTGTAGGCCATTTTAGAATCTCGTTGTAGAAGACACGATTTATCTATTTTCACTTGCTTTTCTTCACTCTATCACCAGCGTAGGCAAACTCCGGCCCTCTAGCTGACAAAAAATTACAAATCCTATCATGCCTCTGGGAGTCATGCCTGTGGCTGTTAGTCTTGCAAACCCTAATGGGATTTGTAGTTCCACAGCTGCTGGAGGGATAGTTTGCCTTCCCCCTCTCTATGATATAACAAAGGCATGCAGGTATACATGAGACAGTTGCTTTTATTTTAATCACTTTTTGGAAGGAATATGAGCTCTAGCGGTACCAACAAATGTGTCCATGTCTGTGTGCAGCTGGATGAGGAAATGGCTGTTGTTGTCATACATCCAAGGTAGACATACCCTGTCCAAGCTTTCTCAGGGGAGTATTAATTGCAGGTTGGATTTTTTTCCTGGCTTATCACTGTTGTTTATCCCTAAAACAAGCCTGGGGGCGTCTGTCTTACCCTATGAGCATTATGTGAACTTTGCCTTTTGGATTTAGTTAGCAAATTTGGTCCTTTTTTAGTGTTTTGTCAAGGCATTGCCTGGCACGGACCTGCATTCTGTTTCCATTGCTTGTCGCAGCCCGCCACCCACAGCATTTATATGTGCCAGCTGTACTCTCTCAGGGAGGCATGTATGTGGAATACATGATATATGACTTGGCATCCCTCATAGCACACTAAGATATTGCAAAGTAAAAACAATCACATTGGAAGCACAGTCCAGTAGTGAGCTCCTGATAGAAATTCTCCTATATTTAGCTCTGTGAGAAACGTCGCTCCTGTTCTATCAGTAGTGATGCATTGGCTAATAGCCCTGGGTTTAGGGACCAACAAATTTAGAATGGAAAAGACAACAAAGTATGTGTGAATCACCTAATTACATGTCTGGCCGTCCCAGTACTCATTGTGTGTTCTGATGGTGGAGACTATACTCTATGTGTTTCATAATGTATGTGATGCTCTAGATCAGACATAGCGGATTAGTAACCCCTAGTGTCTGTCTGCACACTACCTTCTGTCCAGCAGTGCCGTCTATGACTGTATCCATAGCAATGTCTGCTGTTTATGATGCAAGGTGGAAGCTGGCTTACAGGAAATAACATGTCTATGTACTTTGTATTCTGCAGCACAACACAATGTTCAATGCTTACATTTAACCACAGGGAATTTCCATTTAAAGTTGCATGTTCTAAAATGAGCAGCTGTTGAAATCCTCAAATCGGGGCATTATTGCCATCATTGGAACCTGTAAGCAATCCAGCTTTTGGTGTTTAAAACATCAGCCTCAGCTAGGATCACCTCTGTTACACAGTACAGTTCATTAGAACATGGGTGACAAATGAATACAGAATTCAGGAGCTGGAAGGATTTTTTTTTCAGCTTCATTGACAATGGCTACAGAAAAAAAAAAAGAAAACCTGAAAAGTTAGGTGCCAGCTGTAAATTTTAAGGTGCATGGGCTACTTGGCTCCTGGGATTTGTCCATCCCTGAGTTAGAATATTGTCAGTGTATAAATATGCTGATATAAGATTAATGGATTTCTACTGATACTAAGGGGAAAAAAATGAACTACACACGGAAAAGCTGACTGTTCTGCCACCAATTGGCTAAGTGTGCCTAGTAGTGACTCCGGCCCTGCCTCGCATGCCAGTGATTTTGTCCATATTTTTTGCAATAAGAGAACAAGTAATTGGTGAAATGGCTGCTTTTGTGGTCACTTACACCAATACAAATACAGTGGTACCTCGGTTTCACAAACTTAATTCGTTCCACGATTCTGGTCGCGAACCGAATCGAACTTCAATCAGACCGTGTACTCTACTAGAGGAAGCCACGGCCATGTGTCAGAGCAGGGAAGATGGCTGCTGTTGTTTTCGTCACCCGATGCGGAGTTTGCGAACGGAGAGCAAAATTTTGCCGAACTTCCTGTACACGAACCGAATTTTGCAGCAGCGTTCGTGAACCTAGGTACCACTGTATGGGCTCATTCACACCAGCAGCCGCGTTGTAACACGGTCGCTGGTGTGCGCTGTGGAGCATAGAGTGCTGATTACAGAGCATCACATGGTTTACTTTTGATCATTTTTTTTAACTCTATTGGAATGTCACAAATTATATTTCGCTTATATTTATTCGCCAGGGTGCGTATTGATGATGGGTAGTCCGAAGCGATGCACTGTAGTGAAAAACGTATTGCATGTCCCACAATTTTTAGGACGTAAGGCAGTTTGTCTTGTCCATGTGTTGGGACTGTGCTAGGCAAGGCTGCCCAGTGTAGCCCATATACTAAAGAAATAGACTTGCTGAGAGGCAGCTAGTCAAAGCAGTTAACATAGGATCCGGACAGGCAATTCAGTTGCAAAAATTATTATTTATTAAATAGAAATTATTTATTAAGCATAGCCGTTATTTCACTCACTTAAATTAAAAATATTGAAGCATGACATTTAGTTTTTCATCTTCTAATAGATAATTTGATCAAATAAAATGCTCTCGTACATTTCACACGTTTTGGGGACCATCACATATTATGAAGTAGAGGATAAGTCCATTTGTGGTTTGTTGACCGTATCCAGTTAACACCACTGACAATCTCAGTATGTGGAATATCACCTGTGGTTGTGAGACTGTATTTAGTAGTTTGATATTTCACAATGGAAGGAATTAATTACATGAAGTTTCTTTTTCAGCACCCTTTGGATAGTTAGTGTAGATTAGTCCTTGGTGCTATTAACCCCTTCTCCGTGGGATTTTAATAAGTTTAATTTATTATTCACCGTGGTATAATGGTTTTCAGGGGTTTCTTTTCTTTTTGATGGTCTCTAAGTTGTTGAATGTCAGTCAGGACCTATATGCTATTCACCCCCTCTTAGCGGACTCCAATAAGAATATAGTCCACTGTAGTTGGAGGATACAGGCTCTTCCTTATTGTATCAAATTTTTGGATAACTTAGTCATAATTTCCGCTGTGATATGTGCTTATTGGGTTATGGATCGGATCGACTAACAAGTTGCATATAAACATATAGGTAAAGTTGAGAGTCGGATCTCCAGGAAGAAACACAATCTTTGTATGTCTGCCCAGTGTAGCCCAATGCGCCTAGTGAGGACAGGCCTTGAAGGGCTCTATTTTTAAAACCTGGAGCATAATAATGGCAACAGAAGTGTAGTTGGTACTTAGTAGTGATCAATCAGGATTTAACTTTTATTCAAAGAAAGGAAAAAAAGATTCTAAAGTTTCCATAGCGCTACTCTTCTTTTCCAGGCTTCAGTGCTGGCTCCCACACCCTGGGAGATCGGTCCAGCCTATCGTCATTCTACCCACTTCCTGTGAGCCCAGGCTGCCCTGGACACATCCCTTGGGTTTACAAGAGAATTTCCAATGGGGACATCAGTTCCACTGACCGCAATCTATAACTTGGTCATGCACTGTTAAACTTTCAGCTGAATCGCAGGAATTGAATGGAACTCTAACAGTGGGTTGCCCTGCCGGCTCGACAAAAGTTGATTTCTCAGTCGACCTTTATGGAAGGAGCTGGGCCGAAAATTGTCAGCCAAACAATGACTGTGGGTGCCGGCTGTTAGCAATACAATAGCGAGCAGGGGAGCTCTATAAAGGTCTATAAACATCCCCTCCTAAGTCCAGCTTGAAGTAGTATTGAATGCTCAAACTTTTTTCTCAATAATGAATCCGGATCAAAACATTGCCCAGCAAAATATTTCTTTACATTTATGCCCAATCACTTACAATCATTGAGGAGAATTTATCAAAACTGGATCAGACAAAATCTGGAGCAGATTTGCACTGCAACCAATCAGCTTCTATGTCTCATTTTCCAATCTTGCCTGAGAATTTATTAAACTGGAGCAGATTTTGTCTGCTCCAGTTTAATAAATTCCCTTCATTATTTTTCCAAATCGCTGGCTCCCTCTCTCAGCTCCGCTTTCCTGAACTTCCGGCCCAGTACAACAGCTGTCCATCTAGCTTGGAGAAGGAAGGAGTGGGGAGCAGAGAGCAGGGGGGATATACTTGCCTTGCTGTGTGTTTGTGGACACACACAGCTTAATAGCACACACAAGGGTGGCTCCATAGGACCATGCAATGGAAAGGAGCCACCTTAAAACTGGATATCAGGACCAGTGCTCAGGGCAACGGCTGATTCTGCACTCCTCTCACTCCTTGTTGTGTTTCCGGGATCCATAAAAAAAGAAAAAGAGAATTTGAACCATCACCTACTCTTGATGAAGCAGGTTTGGCTATAGATAGATAGATATATTTTTAAATTTAGGTTATATTACAGACATGGTACAGTTTTGAGAGTATTGTTATATGCCTTTGTCAATAGTAAGGGACAGCTATCAAAGTGCTGACATAGTGTTAATCATTGCTCATCACAGGTAGTGCCATTTGAAAGCTGTCTTGCTTGCATCGTGATTGAAATATCAGATCATATAGTCGCAAGCAGTGGCCTTGCAGATTTGGTAGATTTGTACTTCAAAGGAGCTAAATAAATACCCAGCAAGTACCGTATCTGGAACGGATAACCCTATACATGAATGTTGTAGTATTCTCCTGGTTATTATTACTCCTGAACCGGGTACATTTGCTACGCAGAGTTAACATTTAAGGGCTTGTTCACACCAAATGCAGACCAGATCTGCATGAGTTTCTGTACACGCAGTGCAATGTGTTATACCGCGTTTTTTGCCGTGTTTTTGATGTGTTCTGGGCAGTTTTTGGTAAAAATGGGCCTTCATTGCGTTCCAGGGCATTTGCATCCGTTCCAGAGCAGGAAAAATAGGGCTTGCTGCAGTTTTTTTTTACATGCTCTGGAACTGGACGCTGCGGTGTGAACTAGAGCCCAAAATACCATTGGAATACATTGGATGCAGTTTTGATCCGGTATGTAACTGCTCTGCTCCTGGAACGTGCTTGATATGAACTAGCCCTATGGCTCCGTTCACAGATGGGGATCTGGAACTTCAGTGGCAATAACCTACAGTTTCCTGCAGCAGGAATCCCAGGTGGTGTCCCCATTCAGATGTGGCCACTATTAGTGATCGGGCGTGTTCACAAGAGCCTCGTGCCGAGCCCGCCAGGAAGCTGTCAGCGCCCAGGGCCAATCACAGGCACTGAGACATTTCCCGATCTCTGCAGCTGCGGACCGGGAACATGTCTCAGTGCCTGTGATTGGCCCTGCGCGCTGATGGCTTCCTGGCGGGCTCGGCACGAGGCGCTTGCGAACACGCCCGAGCCCAACACTAGCCACTATGCCCACTGAAGTAAGTGACAGGCATCTATAAGCGGCAGTCCGCATGTAATATGCACATGGTACAATTACATGTGGTTTGCAATACATGACTGTCACTGGACGTATCTACCCTGCGATTACACGCCGACTGCCGCTTAAGCTGGCCATACACCTATAGATTTTCGATCGGAAGTTTTTGTTGCTGCCAAGAACCCTCCTTTCCATTCTAGCTCAAATAGCCCATCAAGCACAGACCAATGTCGATTACGATAATCGTTCATTAGCAATACTAACTCACCAAATTTTGTTGATCGACAGAACAGATTTTCATTTGCGCATGAGCAGTGTTCTCGCTGCAATTTTTTTCGTACGAAAATGGCACTAATCCATTGATTTTTTTTTTTTTTACAATTCTAAAAAAGTTTTCCAGGCTTACCGATCGAGGAAATTCGGCCAGAAGTACAGTAATTAAATTCCCATCAACTGATCGATTATCGTTCAAAAGACCATTCGTGGGCGATTTCCAAATGAAAATCAATAACGTAGGGTTGCACAGATACCAAGTACAGTACTCGGTACAAGTACGGGTACATGTAACGATACATTTCAGCTCCAAGACTACACTAGAGAAAAATTCAAAAATTAGGAGGCAGCTGTCATTTGTAAGGAGCACACGGAGCTCCTGGGATTTGTACATCTCTGTTTTAATGTTCGATTTTGTTTTTATAAATATAAATAAAGGGATGCACAGATACCAGTTTTACGAGTACTGGTACTGGCCGAGTACTTACAAGTACGAGTACTGATAAATTTTTCTTTATTGTCATGTGACAGTTTTTCTAAAACAATACAGACTAATGATTTCAGGACAGTGGTGGAGTGCCAGAGCTAGATCCCAGCTGCAACCGCTGCAACCCTGGTAGTTCTCATGAAAATGCCAAGTATCTGCACTGGTACTCAAAAAGTATCTGTGCATCCCTATCAATAAGTGTGTGAGCACCTTTACAGATGTGCCTGTTACTTTAATGCGCACAACAGCCGCATGTAAACAGGGATACCTGGGATTCCTGTGGCAGAAATTGTATTCTGTAGATGACTATAAATCTATTCATCATCTTTTAAACTATAACAAGACAAAACAACAACCAGCAGCAAGAAAAAATAATAATTTGCTATTTTCACATTTTAACCTGCAGTAAAATAATTGTCTCTGGATTCTGATTGGTCACTATGGACAATGCAGACCTACCGACTGCTGCTTTACTGCTGTGTTCTGTGGTCATGTATTGGCCATCAGGGAGAAACAATACGCAGCTCCTGAATATTCGTTTTTTCCCCTACCTGACTTTATAACTTGTATTATAAGAAAGAATAACTTGTATAATAACAATAGACTACGTATTTCACCCTTCAGGGCTTCCCAAGGTCATTATGACCACAGAAGCCATTATCTCTGATTATACAGTAGTAACTTTGTACCAGGTTTTTTGCCATTCAATCAAAATAAAAAAGATAACATAGATTGAAAACCCTTAATAAAACATGAGCTACAGATGTAATATAAAAGGTATAAAACAATTCATAGAACTGTAATGCTTACATGTTCTCATTAGATATCAAGAAATGAATGCAGGGAGATCCTGTCTGGCTGTAAAGGTATCATTATGTATTTACAATGCACAAATGGGGAACTTGTTAATCATAGTAGAAAACACTTTTGTGAACATTTGCATAATTATCAGCGATTTCCAGAATTTATGGGAAGAGCAAGCTGTGGCCATTATATAGAAAGAGCCTTTGACTGGGCATGCTTCAACCAGGAAAGATATTCCTCAAAGTCTGCAGAAGCAGTTTACCTTAAGATAGACCCATTATGGACTTTTAAAATAAAGCTTCTTCAGCAAATCCTTAGCTGAATGTACCAAGAGTTGAAGCTTTAGGTGTGACCAGATGTGTAATGCTGCTACTGAAGGTCACCGTGTACCTAGATTATATGTCTGCTCTCTTGCAGTAGCTTTTGATATATAGTCTACGTTGAAATCCGCGCTGTAGTGCCAGCCCATTCTCTTATCTGTCTTTGATCTACAGGTGAGCTGCTGGTTTGTTTCTTACCTGGCAATTCCAGTTCATTTGCCCGCAGCTTGTAGGCGACCTATATTCCCATGCTAATTACTGAGCAGCATTCATTATGTTGGGTCTATATTTAAAATTGTAGTTGATTATTAATTGCTCATTTGCAGCATGGTAGCTAGCTTAGGAAAGAATTTTCACACTTGCCTGCCTGTGGGAGACTATGCTGTCAGTAGAAAGAGATCCTGTTGAATTCCCTTGCTTACATCAGTACTTTACTGATTTGCTGTTTAACAAGCTACACTCTGCAGAACTTCACGTTAGGTTTAATTCACTAAGCTATAACATGCCGTATATGCCATAAGTGTTTTTTTCAGCTCTTATTGCTGAACATAATGGCCAGTATGCTGAATAATGATAATTATAGCTTACTAAATAGAAATTAGCACTCTCATTCAAAACGGTAATATAACGGTAAAAGAATATGTTTGAGAGCTTCTCCTCACTTCCTGCCAGATGACCACCTGAGGAAACAGGTCTGACCTGGTGATGCACTGGACATCTGATTGCAAAGGTAAACCATTATTTTCCAATGGTACCCCAGTCGCACCAGGCGGATCGATCAGTTTCCCGCCGCAATTCCGCCCGTGCCTCTGAACACAGCCGCGTGTCGTGTATCGCAGACACAAGGTGCAAGCGAACCGCCAGGCGCAACTGGGGTGCCATTAAAAAATTATGGCACCCACAGCGCGATCGGTGCACACCTGGCTGACTTCTGACCGCGTGGAATTGTGCACTATTGCCGCACAGTGGGGTGCCACCTTGGTGTGCACCGGCCCTCATATGCTGCACCAAAGTTCCTTGGCCGACTACTGCTTCTTTAGTCAAGATTTCCTATTTCTTTGGGAATCTTCAGAAGAGCTTGTATAGCATGTCTGGAAACACCGGTCTTCCTTGAAATTCCTGCCCTTGAGAGACTTTGATTCAGTAAGGCCCCCCTGTGTCTTGTTCTAGTTTTAACTTGGACAGTAAATTTCAGTTAGTCTTTTGACTAAAATGCCATTTTAGTTTGTCGTATTTTAGTCATCTGAATAGTTTTAGCTTTAGTCTAATTTTAGTTGACTAAATCTAATGGCTTTATTTAAAGTGTAATGCATTCTCAAAATTTTCCAAACTCATGATATATTCCTGGAGTAAACCTCTATTAACCTGATGTGACTTACGATTGTTGGTCCACATGGTTTAGAAAGGGTCTTGTTCTCATTAGCATCAAATGTCAAATGGATCCATACATCTGCTCTTCTCTTTCTCCCTGATGTTGACATGTCTGTACAGTTTGTGCAGCAAGTGTTTGTTGGCTGGGGTCCAGCTGGGTAGATCAGTAGGTTATTATTCACTTGCTCATGTCTCCCTAGTACAGGAAAAGCACGAGCTCAGTGAACCAGAAGTCCAAATGGAATAGTTACTCCCAGAAGTTTTGTTTTGTCTTGTTCCATTAACTTCTCTATTACTTTGATTTCGTTTTCATCACTAAAAAACATGCAGATGGCTAAAAAAAGAAAACGTAATCGACGAAATTAACACTGTCTTGTTGCTGTGCTTAGTCTTGCCATTTGTGTAAGATTTTTTTTATTTTTTACATTGAACTGTCTTCAGTGACCTCAACTTTGAGTTGCCCCGTTTCATTCCTCTTACAGGTTGGGTTTTTTCAAGTAAACGGTACTGTTAATATTCCAGCATACAAAGATATATTTTAGGCAACTGTGGACTTTTAAACATGTGTTGCAACAGTTTAGGAAAGGCCCCTTCTTTTCCAGCATGACTGTGTGTTCCTCTGTACAAAGCTGGGTTCATAAATACTTCGTGTAATGAATTTTGGTTTGAAAGAACTCAAATGGCCTGTAAAGAGCACTGATTGCAAGCTAGTCCTTCATGTCTGTCATCAGTACATGGCCTCACAAATGCTCTCCTGGCTGAATGGTCCCAAATTCCAACAGACAAACTCCAATATTTTGTGCAAACCCTTCCCAGAATAGTGGAGGTTGTTAAAGCTGCGGAGGGTGGCCAACTCCATATTAATGGATATGGCTTTTTTTGGTTTGGGATATCCAACAAGCTCATATCTGTTTTTATATTAAGGTGTCCATAAACGTTTGATCATGTAGCTTGTGCGTATATCTGTCTATCTATCTATCTATCTATCTATCTATCTATCTATATTGTGCATCTAAGTGTGTGTATATATTTTTTTGCTTAACTTTAAGAAGAGGAAGAAGGATTTTAAATACAGGAGTTATTCTAACAAACATTGCTTGTGCTATTGTCCAGAATACTTCAACAAGGATGTTCTAATCCTGACTATACTATGGCAGTAGCACAGTATAGGGAGAGAATTGGTTTTGTGAGCATATGTTCCTTGTCACTAGCTGAAAGCCTGTGATTCAGAGCCATAGAGTTTCAGCCCCCTTTCTCTCCTCCCATAGGACTGCTGTGCTCACTGAAGGCAGGGAAAGATCTAGAGGCGCCTGAAAAGGTCATTTTGACTTTGAAGCAATTTAACTAGTGTCACATTGTGTTACGTTGGTGACTTTCTCTTTTTATACAAGCATATCTTTCTTCTGTTAAGAACTGCACATTGTAAGCATTGATGAGAAAAATGGGCACAATAAACCTCCATATGTGTCTTCAGCATTTACCTTCATCTCCGGCACAAAGTCACACTGTGTAGGTGATGTCTGATGCAGGTAATTTCCATAATTAGGTCGTATTGACCTAGAATGTAATACTGATTCCCATAAAATGGTTTATAAAACAAACAGAGATTTCTGGATGTTGATGACCAGGCATAGTGAACATGGGGAACAGCGACGCCGAAGTAGGTTCTCTATGGCCATCGCCAGTGGGAAGCCAGTTAGATTGTGGTAGTTCTGTGTTCCACGACTAATAATGCATTCAGTGGAAGCCTAGGGCTTTCATGTTTGCTGTTGTGGATTGGGCCCAACGGTTGCCAAAATGTCATATTTGAGATAATGTAGTTTACAGGGAACACCACTTCCCCTTGGCTTAAATATGTGGCTGGTTATTCCTGAGTTCCCCCTCTGTGTCCTAGGGTTGTAATCATACGGATACTATCATCCCTACCTTCCATTGCCTGCAAAGCTAATTTTCTGCAGTTACAGGGCAAGAAAGGCATTGTTCTCCCAATTTAGCTGGAAAAGTGGAAATAAAAGGAACCCTAGCTTGTCATATTTTGAGTATTTTGCTCAGCAAGAACAACTGTGGTAGTTACAGATCCAAGGCACAGATTAAGGATCCATTTAGACTATTGCGCTGTGTTTAACACATGTGTAACCTTAATGAATTTTACATGCATTATAATGCTATAATTCATTTTGAATCGTTTCCTAAAGGAGAACTATGTGGCTCTAGCTTTTCTTTATTATTGCATTCCTTAGGCTAAATAATGTGTAATTTACTCCTATTAGCCAAAATGCACCCTAAGCCTGTAAACCCTTCTTTAAGATGGTGGGCGGGGCTAAGCGCCGCAATGAGGAGAGATCCCGACAATGCTGCCGGGATCCTCCCCATTGATCTTTGTCACTGTGACTGACAGTAATTCTTGAGCGCTGCTGCGCGTCCACGAATATATGTCCATGCGCAGCAGCTCTGTGCACGCAGCTCTCTCCTTACCTGCAAGTCCCCGTCCTCTGTGCCAGCCTTCCAGACACGCTGCTGTGTAGCCCTTGATCCTCTCCCTCCTCCTCTACATCTGCCCCTCCTACTTCACGTGTAGTGTGCAGTGCATTGATCCCCTCCCTCCCCAGTGACATCATTCACCATAAATAAAAGTGTATTTATTTCATCTTTATGTGCACTGTCTGGATTCTGCCTCCCCCTGTGGCAGATATCTGAATATAAGCACATGCTATTGATGACCCAGGTTAAAAACAGAGACTCCCTGGACCACTTGGGTACAATTTTTTTTTTTTTTTCCTTCAGCACTCCCAGAAAGGTTTGAAATGAGGCACAAGCATTGGTAGATGCAATAGATAATAGACAGCCTCTCTGTCTTTAGCTCAGCGGTTATGCTTGGCCAGGCCATTATTCTCCCGTCTCCCAAATACGGATATCAAAGCTTGCTGGCAGCAATGAAAAATAGAAACATGGTGCTGGTGCTGGGCTGTGTAAACTCCCAGCTTGGGTCATCTGCATCACGTGGGGAGGATGTTTTTCAAGCAATATATATATTTTTTTAACATTTCATATTGATACAATTATTTACATTAAGCTGATCTTGTACATAGCTATCCCATAAAATCATAAAAAAGATACATTTCTTGTGAGAGTGTATTTATCCCTTATTATATTATTCTTAGCACTATGCCTGGGGTTCCTGCCTTATACAGTCCCTGACCTGCCATTACAGCACTGCTAAGCACCATGTCACAAAGAATTATAACAGTTTTATGTAGAGGAAGTAAAGGGATGTCGGGGATATTAATCTACCATGAAAGAAATAATGGAAGAGCAATTGCAGACTTTTTTACTATGAATAAAAATGCTACCCCTGCACTATAAGAGTTGAAGGGTCCTGCCTGTCTTCTCCTCCACTGCAGCGATGGTACGTCGTATACACTGTGTATAGGACATGATGACTCAGGGACCTTACACCTGCAGCAGAGGGGGAGAGAGGCTCCAGGGGCCAGTCTAAGCCGGCTGGCTTGGAGGATCTGGTGAGTATAACTTTTTACTTTTGATCCTAGGTAAAATTGAGCACTTGACACTTGCAGTGAGGGCGTAGCCCCACTTCAAAGGTTAATATCATTTGTACCTAGAGTTCTGCTCTTTTCCAATAGTCATATGCCGGGTGGATGCCTTTCACGTGGCACTAGCACCCCTACATGGCGCTGATGAGAATAGAAATTTAGGGGTCTAGCTTTTCACCATGGACTGCAAGGGTTAACTGCTTTTTATTGTCTAGGGAGGCTGTGTTAAGGGTCTTTCACTTACCTGTTTCCTGCTCCCTGGTGATCACCCCTCTCCCTTCCACTATGGCTTGTGGGCTGTCCCACGGCATCCTCATGTTTAATGCAGGGATGTGGGCCCTGGATAAGACAAGATAACGTCAGGGGGAAGAGGCTGCGGGCGGCGGTCTTGGAACCGGTAGGTGTGGGGATCAGGTAGGTAAAAGTGCTTTACACCATACCCCTAGACAAAAGTGGGCAGTTAACCCTTGCAGTGCAGAGTAGCCACACTGCAAGGGTAGTTTTGTTTTTTTGGTTTTTATCTGGGCATAAGCTTCAGCTAAAAAGTTTGAGAAGCTTGGCTTCTTGAGGGCTTGTTCACACCAAATGCAGACCAGATCTGCATGAGTTTCTGCACACGCAGTGCAGTGTGTTTTGCCGCGTTTTTTGACGTTTTTGCAAAAAAGAACTAGAGCCCAAAATACCATTGGAATACATTGGACACCGTTTTTATCCGGTGTGTAACTGCTCTGCTCCTGGAACGCGCTTGGTGTGAACTAGCCCTGAATCATATGTTAATAAGAGGAAACTCACTTTGTCTTGGGGACAGACCCACTCACAACATGTTTAGAGTTGTGTGCAGCCTTCTTAAAGTGGTACACAAGTTTTTTTTTTGTGTATACAGTCCCCTCTCTCCTCGTTGCTCTTTAGTAGGTAAAAACCCTCTGAATATTTTTGAATTATACATTTGAAACAAGCATGCAACAGCAGGTGTTAAAGTCATTAAAACCAGTCTATCAACCTGGCTGCCAGATAATGAGCAATTTCAGAAGTGGATCAGCGATGGCAGCATATTGCAACCCAGACTGATTTCCCTATGGGAGTCTTCTGGTGCACAGTCTATTGTATAGTCAGCAGGCTGCAGGGAAACTGGAGGTGGAAGTAACCATTGTAGAGCTTTTTGAGCCAGTGAATTATTGAACCAGTGGCCTAGGGATATGGAGGTGAGAGTAACATTCTGCCTTCACTCACTCGCTGTACTCAAAACTTGAACCCTTTCACTTCTATGGCTTTTTATGCACACTGTATACATTGCACACGCAAGTTAAAATGCAAATTTTATGTCTGAAAATTGCTTACAACCCCCCCCCCCAAATATTTTCTGAAAGCAGAGAACTTGGAGAAAAAACAAAACAGTTGCATTTTTTGTCACACAATGTTAGTACAACTGTTGTAAAAAAAAAAGCATTCAAATGAATTTTAGTTAAAGATGAGGTTATGTTGAATAAATAGATATCAAACATGTTGCACTGCACAGTTATGTGCAGTCGTGACATGGCAAAAAAACTTTGGTACACAAAATTGTCCATACACACTGCTTGAAAAGCCTTTACAGGTCATCAGTTTAGAGTTGACCATGAATGATGGCCCTAAATGATTGCTCTGACTTTGGCTTGTGCAGGGATATTTGGCATGTGTGGCATGATCAGCATTTTCATGCGGCTACATATGAAAACACATGAGACCATGAACTACTTACTTTTATTTTCTAATCTGCTCCAGGAGGTTGGACCTAGAACTTGAATCCCTGTGCTTTCATCTTGGTTTTTGGTTACGGTGCCTATTGTATTCATAGCTTTATTTGTACTTTCTGATTTTTAGTTCTGTGTAGTCAGTTGGGTAGATATGAAATATTTCATATGAACATTTTGTGTTTTTATGTCAGTCCAGCAGGCAGTGCTCTAACTCGCCATGTTTTCTAGGATACCCTTACCTACTTAGTTTTGTATATATAAAAAAAGACATGTTTACAGAGCTCAGTAGCTCAAGATGAAATTTACACACAAGCCTTAATAAGAGAGAGCAGTGATTTAATCCCTATCCCTCTTTCTGTGTTCAGTGGTCTCCAGTTTCAAATAGTCGGAATCTTAAGGTGGCCATACACCTGCCGATTATCGTACAATAATCGCAGGAAATCCCGCGATCGTACGATAATCGGCAGGTGTATGGAAGGCGTGCGACCGTTTCTACTGTACGGTCGCACGTCTTTTGTCTTACGAGCAGCATAATCGTAAGATTTTCGTCGGGTTTGTGGCGTGCTCGTAAGACAAATGCCTCGCACACTGCCCGCTCAGCATTGCAGTCATCAGAAGCCCTCCCCTCAGCGGGGTGGACTTGCGATGATCGCAAGTACGATCTGCCTGTCCAAGATGGGCAGATCGTACAAGTTTTTAATTGGCTTACAACCGTCGCAAGATGAAAATCTTGCGATGGTTGTAAAGTGTATGGCCAGCTTTAGGGGCTTACAGCTTTTGCTGTGCTCTCCCTAAATGACCCATAATGGTCTCTGAATCCATTTATCATGTGTGCCCCTTGTGTACATTGTTCATTTCTAAAACAAATCGTGTATTTGAATAATAAACAGTTAGAAAACATCTTTTAAAATTATAATACATTAAAAAAAAATGAAATGTATCTGAAACCATTATTGTTTCCCTAATATAGTCTTGCATTGTAAGAAGGATAAGTAAATCACAAGCTTTGTGTAGCATTTCAAAGCAGGAAACAAAGCCTTTATATTTCAGGACTAAATATGGCTGCCACTATGTACATATAAAATTCAAAATGAAAACAGTATAAATATTTGCATCAATATGAACTGTCATAAATACCTTACAATACAATTTTATGAGACTAGACATTTGAACTGTTTTCTTCTTCCACATTGTTTTCATTGGCTAGTAAGTAGACTCCTATTCGGTTGGCTAAAAAAGGCCGCCTTTAGACTTGCCTGTCTTTAAAATCCTCTCCAGCGGTTGAATTTCACGAGTTTTTCGTTCTTTTTGATTCAAAGTAAAACCACTAAATTATTTTGTTTTGTGTCTGCCAGTTTTTTTTTTATCATTTAGAGATCATTCAGTTGTTTCTTGTGTTCATTTTCAGACGGAGCATATACAGACCCTGGAGTTGCCTGCTTGGTACCCATTAATCAAACAGGAAGATGATGGCAGCAGCCGACCACATGTGCTGCATCCCAGGTAAAAAAAACACCAAATCCTTTATATATTCTAAATGCAAGAAGTTTGGCTCCTGTGCTTGTTTATTGCATACCTTGCTCTTACACATTGCCCATGTTTGGTATTTATGAACTAATCTTTGTCTGAGGTTGGGTAGAAGTAGCTTATGAAAGATCCAGGTTTGTTTTTTTTTTTTTTTTAGCCTTCGCTTGCCTCCCAAGTTCCCAAAACGCATAACCTTTTCTTAAGCTAGGAACATCAGCAAACAGCCCATTGGCCTGACAAGCCGTACTGGTATTACTCCAGGTAGTCTCACCTCGGCTGCTAGGAAGCCTTTCAGAGCTCTAGGCACCTTGTCATAGGATATGCTACCTTTGGGCGTTGTCTCTCCTGTTAACAAAGAAAGGTGGGATAAAGAAGATCTGGCTCGACAGAAATATGTCAAACTGCCATTTCTGAACTCTAAAAATGCGAGTTGCATTGCTGGCTCTAGCTACAATATTGGAGGCAGAGGTTCAGAATTGGCAGCCAATCAATCTGGCCAACTAGCAAGGCATCCTATGTATCCCTTGTGACAGATTTCTTGCCACTGTCTTGTAACCCTTCCTGCTGTACCCAATGTATTGGATTTAAGACTTGGGTTCTGCATTTAAGCTGCATTGTGTTCTGTTTTGGGTGCATCACAGTTCTCACTCCTAAGAAGGAAAACCAAGGTGAATAACAATTGTAGGTGATGTAGCTGACCTGTATCTGCTAAACACTATTGGGTGTATCTTTTAATACGTTCGCAGATCTGTCCACTCTGCAAAGGATTAAGTCTGAGATTGGCAGTGCATTATAGCCACTAGATGGCGCGGAGGGCCATAGAAATGTCTATGCTCTTCAGCTCCATCCAGTGGCTATAATGTGCTCAGACGGCGACAGCTCTGTTTAAAAAAATACATTCCTAAATAAATTGTTTTCAATAGGATGACTGTTTAGCTTTCAATAGTAGGAAGGCACATTGCATGCCAAAATATAATTTTTTTCCAGCCATTCTTATTCTGCTTCTAGAAGTCTTTTTTTTTTTTTTTTCTATTTAGCTATAATTGGTTTTAGCAGGGTATGACAAATCCAAGGCAGCTTAGAGTATAAAAATACATTTGTGAGTCTTTTTTTTTTTTTAATGTTTGAGTAAAGCACATGTTCCCTGCAACCCTAATGTCTTGCTGTATTTTACTGTAGACCTACACTCTGCAGGCTACCCACAGCGATATTGCATTTACGGGGAACACCGACATTTATGCACAAAATGTTTTGTGCTTGTGGGAAGCCGTAGGTAAATGGCATTACCTAGAAGGCCATTCTCTGGATCAAGACTGGCGTATTTACATAATTTGCCTGGGGAGTATGTTAATCATGTTTGTTACTATGCTCTTTGTTTCATGGGGGTCAGCAAGTCTGCATTTGTTTCTCCAAATATTAAACTCCCGTAGTTAAACAGCACACTGTTAAAATTGTACGTGTCAAGTGTCTGAGCTTTGCTAATACATTGATATGTGGGATAACACCTCTCATTTTGTAACTGCTGTGCTTGCTATAATTTAATCTCTCCTCTACGCGCACATTGTCATATATTTAGATCATGCATTAAAATGCATTAGGGGAAAATGAGCAATACCTGTCAAAACTGATAGAGAAGTTGCTAGTCCATCACTGTCTCAATCTCGGTTTTGTGCATGGTATGCCTTATTAAACCTTTACTGAATTGGGAGCATGACATGTTTTAGAGGCTTCACATGTGATTTCTTTTTCTTTCCTAGAGCGGCATACTTATAATTGTGGTACATGATACGAGTCCTTGTATTTAGAAATAGAGTAATTTTATATATGTAAATAATTGCATTGACACATTTCTGGTTGTTAGGATTAGTAGAGCTCTCTGATGTGTGAAAACCAGTAGTGTTTGGTTTGCCTGATGGGTCCCAGTATGGCAGCTATACTGTCGTGCTCCCAGATCGTCTTTTGTGGCAGTTTGGTCCTCCTCCAGCCTCGTGGACCTCCGCTGATCACTGCAGTTCTGCCACTGGATTGAACCATTCCCTGTCAAGTGAGATGAGGATGACAGCTGAGATGTGGCTGCTGATTAAAGCACGAGTTAGCCTAACTCCTGCCGTGTTTTCATCTGCTTGCTGCATTCATCTCAGCACTGAGCACACATACAGGCAGTGTTTTGATCTACCAGTCGTCAGAACATGTACCAAATAATGAGGCCACTACTGTTGACTTCTAGTTTTAGAAATACCAGTGGCCTGACTGTGATGCTGACTGTTTTATTACTTCAGTACTTTTAGGGCCTTTTCACACCAGCAGCCGCGCTCAACCGCACGGCTGCTGGTGTACGAGCCATTACAGGGGAGTGACTGGATTCTCCCCTCCCCTGTCCGATCCTCCAGCGTGGAATGGACAGGGGAGGGGGCGGGTACAGCTGGCTCTGCCTCTAGATAGGCCCCTGTCACTCACGCAGCTGGGTGGACCCAGACATAATTGTCGGGATCCATTTCAGCTGCGGCGTCTCAGTATAATGCGAGCCTGTAGCTCGCGGTATACTGAGCTTTGGGTGACGGGAGGACGCTTGTTTGTGTCCTCCTGTTACCCTTAGGAGAACTATGGGGAAAAGCCCTAACCCCATAGTTCTCCTTTAAAAAAAAAATTACTGCATGCCGTACTTCTCTTAAGCACACACCACTGCAACGTGGTGTGAACTGTCTTTCTTCTCTCTCTTCTCTCCTCTCTCTCTCTCCTCTTTCTCTCTCTCTCTCTCTCTCTCTCCCTCCTCAATGTTGTCCTGTCTCTTGCACTTTTATTTGCGCTCTCTCTCTCTCACCCCCCCTTTGTTTCCCTTGCTAAAAGATGATGCGAGAGCTTCCACATCTGACCACCTGAAGTGATAGAAATACGTTGAAAGAAATGTTGTCTTGTAACTATGATGGACTGAATGAGATTTAAATATGATTACATGTTTAAACGACATACGAATGCGCTCCTCTCTTTTTGCACATAACACAATTAAGAAACATGTTTTTTTTTATTTGGAGATGTCTGGGGAAGAAAATGACAGTTTCCCTGTATCTTAACAACATGCAGCTGCATTTTTCAAGTGGTATTGTATGTTTTAGACACAATGTTTGTTCCTGGAAAATGCCTGTCAGGTTTGGGAGACAGCTGCCATTGACATTCTACATCCGCCTGTCTGCTGTGCTTCTGTGAACGTGGGCACAAATGTTTTGCCGATATTTTAAAATCGATTTTCGAAAATGGTTTTTCTTTTTTCTGACACATTCCATATATGATACATTTTAGGTAAAGAAAGAGGTGCATCAGGGAGTATGATAAAGATACAAAATATGACATACTAATCAGTTGGGCCCCGTTCACTTGCTTGAATGCACAGTCGCTGGTGTGCGCTGCTAGGTACATTGCTGATGCCCTGATGTTTTAGAACTTTATTGAAATGTCATGAGTGACATTTCATTAACTTCTAACACCCCAGCAAGATGCACTGTGTTGCACCACGTCACACCGCACTGCGCTGGGAAAAAAAAGGTACTACGTGTGGTGGTATAAACTGAGCTGATTTAAAACAAAGAAAATTGGAACCGCAGGTACCATGTATGATCACATGCGGCCTCTGTTAGCTTGCCAATAACTTCAGTGGGTCCAGCAGCCGCATATGTATGGACTCACCTGGGATTCCTGCTGCAAGAATCTGTAGGTTCATGGCGCAGGAATCCCCAGCTGCCCCGTGTGAATGTAGCCTGAAGCAGGTTATACACGGAACAAATTTCTAACAAACGCAATAGATTTTGGAACGTTCATTCGACTTTCTAATAATTGATGGCGCCAAATCGATCAAATTCGACTGCAGTAATGACATAATTCGAAGGAGCAGGTTGGAAAATTTTTCAAGAATTTACGACATTCTATTAGTGAATATCGTTTTCATTTGTGACACTCCAGTAATTCCAAAAGCCAATGTTAAATCAAACTGAATTTCAAACGCCAATTGTCAAGTCTCTGAAGGGATTATGGAACGTTCTGATGAGATTTTTCTTAGGAACATTTGTTCAAAAATCTACTCGTTTGGTTTTATCTTTGGATTTTGGAATGAATGGAATTTCCCAAACGAAAATCACATTCACTGTTAGAATTTTGTCCGTCCGAGAAGCGTCGTCCATCCTTCTGCTTCTAAATTTTGTATGTAACTGCGTTTAAAAACGATCATCGATTTTGACCACTTTAACTATTAAAAAATCATTGAAATGTTCAAACATATTTTTTTTCAAACACAATTCTACAGTCCAGCTTTTGATTGTGTTGTAAAGCTGTAGTATAACACCCCACCCGTGAAAACATTAACCGTTGTCACTAAGGTTCTCATCTCTGCTTTGTAATAGCTGCCTCATCACGGTGGAAGCTTGTCAAACAGCAGGGAGGCTGAATAACCATCAATGTCAAAGCCTCATCCCCCTCTGCAGGCTGAAGCAGTGCTCACAAAATGCACTGTTTAATGCATGCTGCTGGCTACTGATTTGTTTTGGCGGTTACAGGGTGAAAGGGTGACTTATTTAATAAAAAAAAAAAAAAAAAAAACTAATTTCATAGCAAACATTTACAATTTTTTTCCTCGTATGCACCTAAAGGTCAACAGAAATATTTATTTTGAATGCAGTGCATAACTAAACAAAGTATACATATGTTGCATGCCTTATTCCCATGTGTGCTGTGTTCCCTTCAATCATTTGCAAGAAAAATGTGTTTTTAAATTTTGCTTGCACATGAATGGGTTTTGAAAGGGAGCACAGCTTCACCTTAGGTCCGTGAACAATCACTTTGCTAAGTAACCCTTTGTCCTTTAGGACATCAACCGATTGAGGGCAAATCAGCATAGCATTTGCAATAAAATATAAATAAAACCCGCGCCAAATGCGTGATAGCCGCAACATTGAAATAATATGATTTAAAAAATTATTAAAATGTGTACAGCGCGACACAAATTATTGTAATAGCATAGCATTTGTGACACTTTTCTGGCATTATGGCTGTCTTAGAAAATCCTGCTTCAAATTTCTAAAAGCATTGCTACAGTTCTAATGCTATTGCTGACACGTGACAAATGCAGGTAGTTCCTATTAGCGACAGTTTTACGGAATGGCTGCAACAAATTCACAAAAATACTGCCATTTCTGGGATAAGAAAGCTGATGGCAAATAAGACCTATTGGCAGAATTTGGTTTTAGTT
>NW_017306397.1:1703866-1704861 GCF_000935625.1 Nanorana parkeri | reverse complement strand
TTCTGCTTAGTGTCCCCTTTATGTCATCGGTTGCTATGATGCTAGCAAGCCGTGATGCTGCGCAGTGAGGCCGCCAGCATTCTAGCAACCACTGATGCTCTGTGGCTGAGCGTCGTTGGCTGCTAGGACACTGGCAGCCTCTCTACACAGCATCCTTGGTTGCTAGGACACAGGCACCCCGACTGCGTTATGTGCGGTCAAACATTCTAGGTTGTTATTACACTGTTGGCTGCACAGTGTCATTGCTAGGACAGAGTCTGGGTGTTTGAGGAGAATTTTTTTACGAATTCAGGCACAACTTTTCGACACATTCATACATATTTCTGACTTGTACATGAATCTGTCGCACCCATGGACATTTGTCATACAAGTGCGTGGACACTAACTCTAAAAGGTACCTCCATCACTCTTTATGAATTCCAGGGATTGTGCTTAAGTAAAGCTTTGTTATGCTTGGCTGCCCTATTGCTGGTAAGGTGGTAAGCTGACTTTTACAAAGCGGAGAGAATGAGGGAACGGAAGCAGCGACTTTTGTAGAAAACTAGATTTCCTAGAAGTACCTTGTGCCTGTAGTATTATAATTGGGTGAACATTCAGGTATTGGTACTCCACAGAATGGCACACAGGTCACAGCTAAGGCCAACTAAGGGGACTTTGTAGTGAATTCAAAGCTGATATTGAAGCATGTGCTACATTTTCAGCTGTTACAGAGTTCAGAAAGCAAAGAAATCTTTGTATAACTGCAAACAATATGACATACGCACATAAAACGGAAGATTCATGTACTTGTATGTGTGTTCTTTTAAAGTGTATTTCCACTTTTGCTGCCAAATTGGGATAGCATCTACTTTATATTTGTTGCATGTTAACTTATTAACAAAATACTTATTACTTGCTCTATTCTGAAGGAACTATTCTTCTCTAAACTGAAACTTTTCTCTAGAATGCAAAGTTAAAGTAGAATTAAAGTTTCGTGTTTTTTTTGGGGGGGGGGG
>NW_017306397.1:1673005-1703824 GCF_000935625.1 Nanorana parkeri | reverse complement strand
GTCTGCGCCGCTCGCTCCCAGCTGAAGAACACAGATCTCAATGCCAGGTGAAGGAGGATTATGGGGTGGGGACATACACAGTGGTGATCACCGGCAGGAAGAAGAGGAAGGACTCCATGAAAGTCAATGCACACAGCTGGGAGCGTGCACGTCAGTAGGGCTGCAACAACTAATCGACATAATAGATTATAATCGATTATTGAAAAAGTTGTCAACTTTTTCAATAATCGATTAATCTTTTTTTTCTTTTTTACTTCTACCGCTCCAAGCTTGCTCCTGTGATGGAGTGCAATCTCAATACAAACTAGTAGTCCATCCCTGGAGCCATTTTTTTAAAATTTATTTTATTTTTTATCCGATTAACCGATTAATCGAACTTAATAATCGGCTAACTAATCGATTTTGAAAATAATCGTTAGCTGCAGCTCTACACGTCAGGCAGTGTCGGTGGGACAAGAAGAAACAGCAGTCTGCGCTGGATCAGAGACTGTCACCAGCACTGGAGGGACTGCTGAAAACGAGTGGAAGAAAGATGATGATCGGATCAAGAGGCATCACATAAGGTAAGTATTAAAAGCAGAAACAGAATAGGCAAAAAAAACAGTGACTTTAAAGTCCCTTTAGTGTTAACCTAATTAACCCTGTCTGTACTGTGCTGGCAGTTGTAAACTAGAACACTGTTTGTCCTAACGAGTTGTTACAGATCTAGAAGCATGGTATGTTAATGAGAAGAAGCCAGGGTGTCCCTAGTCTTTCCATGGGGACAGTCAGAGTTTCCTATCACTTTCAAATTCTTCAGAAAACCTTGCAATCTGTCCAAAGGCCTGTTACAGAGATATGTAAAAGGTAAGAAATATTTTTTAAAAGCTATTTTTAGGTATGATGAGTGAATAGAAGCAACAAACATATAGCAGGGTTTTCTTAAATTTGTTTTCAAAAGTGGAAATACACTTTAAGTGTGCATTTGATTCTGTTCTTTCCATTGATTCTCATACAGCAACAAATGCAGGATAAAAGAAAATGTAAACATATTTTGTATTTCTCATTTTATGCAGCTACTATCTCTACATGTATGACAAAGTGGTGGCCCCCAACGTGTCCCTCTCTGCTGCGTTATCGCAAAACAAGGACTCCAAGCCTGTACGAAGAGAGACTGAGACAAGTAAGCAATCTGTGGCAGAGTCGGAGATTCAGGCCCGAAGCACCAAACATAAATCTGTTACCTCACACCCTGACCTCTCCATAGAGGAGCAAGAGAGAGTAGATCAGAAATGCGATACAGAAAACAGTAATAGACAGCGTAAGTAAAACATGTGAACCTTTCCTCTTGCCATGGTAAGGCAAGATGTCCTGATGATAAACTGCTTCGTTTTCTGTTGATATGTGGAATTATCTCCCTAATTGCGTTGTTGTCCCCGGGGATGTGATAAAACCTTATGATAAGACATTAAACCTGCTGTACAGCTGTCCCAGAGACCCTGTAACACAACTATGGTGCTATTCCTAATGGATCTTTTTATATTCCTTACTGTGCCTAAATCCTGGATGTAAAAAAACAGAATCTGACCTCATGCTTTAAAAAATGTCATGCTCCTTTCTTTTTTGGGGGTGATAGTGCTCAAATTTTCTTTTAAGTGAAGGCAATTCTGTCACTGGAAAGCCATTCATGTGCAATAGATTTCTGAAGGTTCCATTATATGTGCTCTTCCATAATATATCTATGGTGTGTTTGTCAGCAGACCCGGGTAAATTGTCTGTGATGAACAGTGCTCATAGTGCAAACCTCTCACCTTTCTGAGATGGGAGAGAACACCTTTTTAACTCAAAGTATGTAGCCAAAGAACACATCTTTACTAATGCCCCCAGTTACACTAATCATGGAGAATTAATGAGCAAAACAAATGATTTAAAAGCATTGTATGTTCTTTTCTATGTTTTGTTTTTGTTTTTTTCTAGATGTGTATGTATGGGAGATTTAAATGTAAATAGTCTTTCCAGTATGTGTTAATGTTTTAGTTGTGAGTATAATTAACTTAAGTGACAAAATGATATTCAGTCATGTATATATTTTGCCGATGACCTTCATTCTCATAGTCCTCTCTATGTTCCTGTTATAACCTTTGCTTTGTGTGTCTGAATAATACTATATACAGTGCAGTAAGCACCAGAGATTGACTGCGGATTACCTAGTACACTCTGCAATCTAACCGACCTTGTCAGAAATGCCCCTTTTTCCCCTTTGCAAGACGGGCCCATCCACACCATTGTGCTGGGGTAACGCGTGTGTCAGGGTGTTGCGGGGCCACTTGTGAATGGCACCCCAACTCATCTCCTTGGTGGGGTGTGGTTGGCTGCCAAAAATGCTGCATAGGTTATCTTACGATTTTCGGCAGGTTTTCAAGCGTGCTCGGAAGATAAAAGACGTGCGACCGTACAGTAGAAACGGTTGCACGCCTTCCATACAACTGACGATTATCGTATGATCGCGGGATCACCCGATTATCGTACGGTAATCGGCAGGTGTATGGGCACCTTTTAAGCTGCCCATACACCTGACGATAATCGCGGGTGATCCCGCGATCGTACGATAATCGTAAGGTGTATGGGCGCCGTGCGACCGCATATACTGTATGGTCGCACAACTTTCGTCTCGCGAGTACGCTGGTAGCGTGATCGCAAGACGAAAGCCGCATGGGCCGAGGTGCGCAAGCGCACACTGCCCGCTCAGCAATGCAATCATCTGTAAGCCCTCCCCTCAGAGGGGAGGACTTGCGATGGTCGCAAGTACACGATCTGCCTGTTTAAGATGGGCAGTTCGTATGGAATTTTAATCACCTTACAACCAGCGCACAACGAAAGTCGTGCGATGGTTGTAAAGTGTATGGCCACCTTAAGAATTGATGCTGCTTTGAAGCCAACAGGGTAGTCACACCAAATATTGGATTGACTTAGCTCTTTCTTCTTTTCACTCACTTTGCATTTTCTAAATTGATAAAAATAAACAAAAAATATATAAATTTTTGAAAGCATTCTTAGTTTACAGTTTGTTTTTTTAACCTACTAAAACTTTTGCACAGTACTGCATATCTTGGCCACATTTTTATATTAGGAGGAATGTTCCACTAGTTTATTTTGTATATTTGGAGAATAGGCTACGATGATCTTTTGCTGAATCTGACAAGTGATGTGACTGCTTATGGCCAGCGTTAGTCCTGATCTGGGAACAATGAAATGGTTTAGCAGTGTTATGTCATAGGAGAGGCATTTTGAGTTCTCTGGCTGGAAAAATAACGATTAGAAAATCTTAGGTTCACAAATGATGATGGAATACGTTCTCCTGAAACACGTATGCTGTTTCTCTGAATAGTTAGCAGGGATTATGTGAAATGGCCGAGTATAAGCTGCCTGCTGTTGCTGGAGCCTTGTTCTAGTCTCACAGGCCTGCCTGCATTATTGCTGTTCTCTTGTACCCTTCGCTATAGTAAAAGATAAACTGCATGTTTCCTAGTCTGTGGTCATTTTATGATCTCCAGCATATATCTGAAAAAGATTTATTAAACAATCACAGGCTATAAAAGATGAAGAGAATGTATTGCTCCCAACATCTCTCCTTTTATTGCCTTCCCGATACTCCCTCTGAAACAACCGCTGTTCAGCCTCGCTTCTCAGCCAATACAGGATTATCAAATTACTCTATAACAAAATTGTTATTTAGAAGTATTTGTTTCAAATGTGCTGCATTGGGTGGTCGTTTTTGCACACAGAATGCATTTGAAAACCTAAACTGCTTTAAAACATTTGAAGTATAACTCCAGCTAACTATTTTAAAAAATAAATATATATATTTTATGTATGTATGTATGTATATAATATATATATAGATATAGATATATATAGATATCTATATATCTATATATAGATCTAGATCTATATCTATATATAGATATAGATCTAGATCTATATATATAAATTTTGTGTAGTCTTTTAAAAATGTATTTTAAATACATCTAGCCCTCTGCGCTGGAATCCGATTATCAAGCCCTGTTATTCCCTGCCCACCATCACTCAGACTGGGAGAAGGAGGGGCATTACTAGGAGCCAGTCATGCCTGCTGCATACACATGTGCTGACAGTGTGCATGCTGACAGCGGAAGAGAGCTTTGGGGCAGCGCTTATTACTAATCAATTAGTTGCTCCTTTTATTGCACAGTCTGAAGGCTGTAGGCGGGAAGGTGACCCCATTGTTCCATAACGTAATGGAGACAGTGGCATCCCCACCCCGACACTTTTTCGACAGAAGCATATGATTCATGGTGGCTGGACAGAAAAAGGAAAACCGTTCACATACGGTCTGTTGTTTAGCCTGTAAATGGTTAAATGGAAATCTTATGGAGTGGCTTCTTAAGGTCTAACTAAGACTACTGCCTTTTACCCTACTTGTAAATGTACCCGTGGAAAGTCACCTAATGTCCTCTGTATTAAGACCAAGCTTTTTTGCCTGCCACAGAGCCTGATTTTGGGGAGACGGAGAAAGATGGGACACCCTGCAAGGACAACCTGTGTGAGGATGACAAGGGTCACATCATGGAAGAAGTGGTAAAAACTTTTCTCAAGCAACAGGAAAAATTGAATTACATTTTACAGAAGAAACAACAAATCCAGACGGTAAGAAAGCCTGTGTATTTTTTTTGTTGTTTTCTTGTCTCATTTGCGGGAGTAATTACATTTTCTCACATTTGGTGAGAAAGTGGAATTATCCTTTAAATTAGAGAATAGAAGGCTGCTAATCCCTTCTGGGAGGGGGAGCAGTATATGCGGATCTTTCTGAGATAATGACATAAAGCTCCTGCTTTACTGTGCCTGCCACTAGGATGTCTGAGGGCTTGTTTTAAAGCTCATTTTGTGATTGTTAAGAATATGTACATAATTGAATGTCCATGACCCAGCCACAGGTTGATTTTGAAGGCACATGGAACCTCAGACTGAAAGATGCAGCCTTGGCAGCCGTTAAGTGTAACTTTCGGGTTCCACTGTTGTCATAATAAAACCCTTGAGTTTCTCAGGCTCAAAGTGAGGAATTATAGGAAGGGATTCCATGGGTCATGATCAGCCTGACTAGTCAAAAAAACAAAAATGGGGACATTTATATTGAGGACTTTCTTTAATTGATGATCACCTCTTTAGAGCAAACAAGCAAAAGTTTGCCCATTGGTGCACATGTGAACCTGGGTTGGAGTTGTACGAGAACAGGCACCAATCAAGGACATGCAGACATATAAGAAGTAATCCCTCCCTTAGTGTAAAGAAATATGGTTTTACTTATGTTAAAAGAAAGATTTAAGCATATGTAAAGGCTAAACTTTTTCTTTTTTAGTTGAGTAGGGAAGGACTGCAAGCCCTGCCAGTTTTTATTTCTATGTATCTGTCCCACTGGGGAGGAAGGTTTACTCTCTGTTTAACCTGGTGACCATTGTCACCAAGACAGAAACTGAAGAGAAATCCTATTTTTGAGAGTTATTAGAGCGAGGGGAAATCTTCCACTGGAGACAAATGTTTTGGTGACACCTGCCGAAGTGTAGAGAAAATAACGCCACTCCTTTTTAGTGTTTTTGGAACGCCCAGTGCAGAGAGAAATCAGGTGCTCGTGCACGCTCCCAACATATTCAGTCTCTAAGGCCTTGTTCACACCAAGCGCGTTCCAGGACCAGAGCAGTTACAGGCCGAATCAAAACTGCGTCCAATGTATTCCAATGGTATTTTGGGCTCTAGTTCACACCACAGCGTTCAGTTACAGAGCATGTAAAAAAAACTGCAGCAACCCCTATTTTACCTGCTCTGGAACACATCAAAAACGCATGCAAACGCCCTGGAACGCACTGAAAGCCCATTTTAAAATAAAAAACGGCCCGCAGCGCATCAAAAACGCGGCACAACCCACTGCACTGCGTGTGCAGAAACTCGTGCAGATCTGATCTGCATTTGGTGTGAACAAGCTCTTAATCCCAAACAGCAGCACTCAATATGCCACGACTCCAATAAAAATTTTATTGGCTCCAAAGGATACCCGCCCAGCCCCTCCTAAGGTCTTGCCTGCGCCACTCTTGCGCATTTCACCACAAACGGGTTTAATCATAGATGTTTTCATTGGAGTCATGGTATCGGAATGCCAGTATTTAGGATCTAGAGACTAAACCAAGTCTGTCTGGCTGCACCTGGCCTGCATGTACACTATTACTCTGTCAGGAAGGATGAATTCCTTTGAATGCTTGTATCTTCACTGTTTTCATTGACTTTTTTTTATTGCAGGAGGTTGAAACACTGAGCAACTCAAAAGCTATGAAAGAACTGACGACTGAGCAGCAGAACTTGCAGAAGGAGTTTGAGAGCTTGCAGACTGAACATATGCAAAAGATGGAGGAATTGTATAATGAGCAACGGGACTTGGAGGAAAAGCTGAAACAAGTAAAGAAGCAGAAATGCCTGTGTGATTCAAATTCCGAGAGGGACAAGGAAACACAATATGCAAACCAGGTGAGAGAGGTGGAAATACTGTAGCACTCCAGAAGATGCTTGGGGGAGAGCTCAGGTTTAGACTGAACCGGGCACAGAAGCAAGCTCCTTCTGCTGCAGCCCAATCAGCCTCGGCCAGGGAATTCCCTTCCTGCTGTTGCACGTAAGCAAAGGGGCGAGCTGCAGTGACGTAATTGACCTTATATGGCCACAAGGCTATATTTGGTAATTGAGATTGTATGCACATTATATGGCCATGTGACCATATAAGGTCACTGATGTCAGCACAAGCATCCCTCCCCTTTGTGCAGCTGTGGGGTGCAGAATGCCCTGGTCTGCAGTAAGGAGCTGAGGTTCAGACTGGGTTTCATCCGTACTCTGGAACTTTCGGGCTTCATTCATAAAACAGCAGTATGGTCTTGCCATGGCCAGACTGCTGCTTTATGGAAAGAAAAAAAGCATTTTTTCAAAGCACAGTGGTGTTCTTTACAAATGTGCATTATTAATAAAGTACCATTCAAATGAATAAATGGAGAGGGGAAAAAAGTAGAGTGGAGGAAAGCCCAGTCATGTGACTGGTCTCGCCTCCAATCACAAAATTCTCTCTGCAGTGTTAATTAGGGAGAACTTCAAAGGCTACCACCTGCTCCTCTCCGCAATCTCTATGCTATGAATGGGCTTTAAAATGCAGACTATGGTGTCTAGTGGATAGCGGTATCCACTCTTCACTATAAATAGGCCCTTTTTGGTTTCTAACAGAAAATGAATTTAAAAGATCATTCCACCAAAAAAATGGCTTGATGTCCCTTATTGCCAAGGAAGCATTTGAAAGCCGGGTCAGTTGTGACCATTAAATGGAACATGATGGATACCATTTGCCGGAAATAGTGTGTTTAGCAGGTCAGACATACAGACTTGATTGCAAGCCAATCTGGCTATAAACATGCAGTTTGAAATACTGCTTAGAGCTTTCAAAGTGTGGAATCAGGAAGTGCATGTTAAACACATGTAATTAGTTTAGTCTATAGCCCGACCACAGGTTCTCTTTAATCCCAACCTTTCCTCACATCCACTGTACTTTCTGCTTAAGTCTACAGCCACAGCGGCACCTGCCCCACACTTTCTTTTTTAGCTTCGTATGCCCACCGCAGCATCACTTTGTGGCCATCAGTATACGATTTTGGATTCACTGCTGCTACAAAAATTGAGAAGATTGAGGACAGCTTTGCTTTAAAGTGATTTTACAATGCATGTCATTTTTGTTGGTCTTGCAGCTGAAGCTGAAAATGAAAGTCTGCCTATTACACTTTCTGAACAGCTGACAGTGTGTGAAAGTGTAATCTCTGGAGTGTTAATGCAGAGTTTGACTCAGTGGTACTGCTTGGAGATGTGTACATTTGAATCAGATGTAAATTATAACGGGATTGCAGTACTTAGAAGCTGTTACAGAGAGTGAATATTATTTCCTACAAACTAGAAATGTTTAGAATGTAGCCTCCTTTTTGAATTTGGAATCATGGGGACTGATTGATGTATTGATGTGTTACAGGAAACTAAAAATGCGTTTCCTGGCTGTCTGTTGGAAGACAAAAGCAAAAGAGCTCACCGGCGTCTTTTATTATATCTAGAAAGAGGGAAAATTGATACACTCAGAAATGGAGACCTTGAACAGCATCACAAAAGGGAGGACTGCTATCTAGAAGCCACAAGCATGATCATTGATGTGTAGGAGGATAATCCACTAGACGTAAAGCTGGGAGTTTTGTGAATGGAACAAATGCCTGTGCTGGAGCGCAGAAGCCTGCTGCCTGACCTCCTGTTCCCTCTTGCCTCATGGTTAAATCAGTCACCTTATTCGTGCATGTCACTGTAAGAAACGAACATTTTCAAAAAGCCAGTTATAGCAGCCCAATATTTTTCATCCAGGGTTTTTCTTGAACCTGAATCTGGACAACTAGTCCCTTGTACCCGTATGCACGTGCAAGTTGATAGATCTGACCACGAAGCAAGAGAAAATGGAAGATCAGGCTGCAGGCTTTTGCACTCCAGCACAGGTGTGCGTTCCATATACCGAACCCCCAGCTTTACTTCTAGTGTATATTCTTCCTACACATCATCTATCATGCTTGTGGCTTCTAGATACCAGTCTTCCTCTTTGTGATGCTGTTCAAGGTCTCCATTTGTGAGTGTATTGATTTTTACCTTTTTTACATCTAATAAAAGGAACTTGCTATGCCTGTGCGCTCTTTTGCTTTTGTCTTCCAGTTTCCATGAGTACTCCTCCCCTTTGCTTCCAAGAGCTGCCGCGCTGGACTTTTTAGCACTCTTTTTGCTATGTGGCTACACTTTATCATTTCTTGTTTCTATCTTTATACCTGATCTTTTGCGCTGTTCAGCTACAACACTGTGGTCTAGTATGTCCTGTCTGTCTATGGCAGTATTTTCTGCCCTAAACAAGCATGCGGATTGGAAAGTCAGAGTGAAGTCAAAACTCCTGATCTGCCTACTTCTACGTGATTAGGGACTTCAAAAGTATTGAAGCTCCTGGATCAACATGACTTCCAGCTATAAAATGAATAATAAAAGCCGCGCTGTGTGAATAAATCTACAAAGTATCAGATATAATAGTTACTGGCCATGAAACAATGTGCAAAGAGTAACAATGGAAAAAATGCATGTGTATAATATGCACCTCAGTGCAAATATGTTGCTACAAAATATCCATAATGAAAAATCAAATACAATAGACACTAGCCGTGAAACACTGATGCAATGTGAAAAGAATAACAACAAGAAAAAAACGCGTGTGTATAGCATGCACCTCAGTGCAAATAATAGCTAAATAGATAGTTGAACTCCTGAGGGTGCACTGGGAGTCTGTACCTGAGAGGAGGAAATCACTGGGAGGTGTTCGGCATCAGGTGCTTCCTCTACCTGGTTTGAATTAGGTGAACAGCGCATACAGACGCTGGTGGGTCTCTGCTAAAGGTGAGGTGCATTCCAGAAGATGTCTATGTTGATGGTCATAGGAGACTGAAATTACTTTACATCCACTTTTATATCTTCTATTTTCTTAACGGACCAGGATTATGGACATTTTTGTAGCTATTTATTATTTGCACTGAGGTGGATGCTATATACATGCGTTTTTTCTAGTTGTTATTCTTTTCACATTGCATCACATTGTTTCACGGCTAGTATCTATTTTATTCGATTTTTCATTATGGATATTTTGTAGCAACATATTTGCACTGAGGTGCATGTTATACACATGCATTTTTCCATTGTTACCCTTTTCACATTGTTTCACGACCAGTAACTATTATGGCCCTCCTTACCATCTTGTCTTGAATTGTATTGTTTTTGAAATGTCTGCCCTATATTGTAAAGCACTGCGCAAACTGTTGGCGCTATATAAATCCTGTATAATAATAATAATATCTGATACTTTGTAGATTTATTCACAAAGCGCGGCTATTATTATTCATTTTATACTATATATCTGACCACACAGATTTCAGGTGCTGCTCAACTTGATTGGAATAGTGGTGCGAGGTTTCACATTATCCTCTAATGACTTTCAGCTAGCATTTTTAAACAGCCAGTTATGACAGCCCCATATTTTTCAGCCAGGGTTTGTCCTTGAACTTAAACTGTAAAGAACTTGAGTTATCTCCCTACATTCACAAATGCAATGTAGATTTCCAGGTGCGGTTTGAAATGTAAACTCACCCAGAGCTACACAGGCAAGTGTTTTGAGGGACGCCCTTTGTAATTTTTAGAGAACAGGCGTTTGAATTCCGCTGACTTCATGTGATAACAACTGGCAGTCCCTTGCAAATACACTTAGAAGTGCGCACCAAGGGATTTTTTATAACTCATATTAAAGGTTGAGTGGACTTTCAGATTTTAGCACACCTGCAGTCTTTTCTGGAATTCCACTGATGTGATTTTGCTAAGTTGCCGAGTGTGTTTTATTTAAAATGTGGAAAATCACCTTTTAGCAAACAATGAATAACTTTTATGTTCAAGGTAGAATTAAGGCTGACCTGTCACATGGTGTTAAAAGCAAAGTAAGCCTGCAGCCCGGTAGCACACTACGTTGCTTCTCTGGCTTCCTAATATGGTGCTCCGGCCTCCTGAGAAACCTGAACTTCCTCGTATGAATCAAACATGCATATTTCCTCTCCCATCCCACAATGCAGTTCTCAATGTTTGAGCAAACTGTTACTATGTCCAAGCACAGTTCCAGGGGTAAAATAACATGCTAAGCACCCTAAAGATCATATGAAAATAGCAACTTTTTAGAAAGCAGAATTTGTATTCTACTGCACATAGCAGACACTCTAGTGGTAAAATGTGGCATTGCAGGGTATCGGCTATGCAGCTAAATGTTTCCTTTGTTTATTCTGTAGCATGGTACAAAATGCTTAAAAAATCTCCAATGACAGGCTTTTTACCAGGTAAAGAGAATCAAACTGATTGCCATTATCTTTTACAGCAAGTCACAGATTTTCAGGTTGCCTGAATATATACAGTATATGCAGATTTGTCAATCTGCTGTAAATCATGCAGTTCATAAATCATGATTGCCTGAATGCCTGCATTGTTCGACTCTCAGCAAATAGGAATTCACCCAATTTTGCATATTAAGGCAGTCATCTGTATCCACTGCTTATTATAGGCCGAGTATGATAGTGCTGGTGGGAAGTAAACAATAGAAACAATTAATATATTGAAGCATGCTATGGTGCACATACACTGCAAAGGATAGCTGTGGTTTCATTAGGCATATTTGCAGCATTTTGTCTTCATACATTATCTCCATCTAACACATTAATATGTTTGTAAAAGGGTTGTATTATGATTGGTAATTTTGGGTTTGTTTGGTGCCCCGCAGGGATTCTGCCCTCCCCGTACCTCCAAGACTGACTAGAAGGACAGACTGGAGGGGGCGGGCACAGCTGTCAATCAGGCAGCGGGTGGATGCTTTCCGGCGTTGTCAGCATATAGCAGGCAGTAGCTTGCGATATGCTGACTTTGGATCATGGAAGTACATTAGTTAATGTACTCCTGTGACCCAGAAGAGACGTAAAGCCAAAAAGAAGGTTTGGCTTTACATCTCTCAACTTTTAAACAAATAATTTTCATACACTATCTAAAACTAAAAAAAAAAGTGTGGTTATTGTGTCAACAAGAGCAAACTTAAAATGTATTTCTACTTTTGCAGTCAAATTTGAGAAAACCCCACTATATGTTTGTTATGTGATCCTATTCACACCGCATAAACAAAAATAGTAAATATTTCTTATCTTTTTGATGTTTTGTTTAAATTTGGTACCTAAAATCCTGAATAATCATACCGCCAGGGAGGTTAAGCAGGCAAGATAACCGATTCCAGGTTTTGCTCAGCACCTTCACGGTGATCTCTCCTAATGGAAAGGCTCCGAACTGCAATTTTGAGGATTGTGTTTCTCTCATTCACTTAATTAACATACAATGGACAAACCAGCTCAGACCCTTCACCCCCGCACAGCCTCTCCGAACATTGCAAAGAAATATAAGCAAGTAGAAATGTTAACCCTTAAAGCCCTAACCAAGTAAAAGCAGTTGAAACTGCAAGAAACATGTATTTTTTTTAATTTATTTTTTTTAGCTTTATGCTATGTGAATAGGAACATGTAACAAATATGAAACAGATGTTATCCCAATCTGGCTGCAAAAATGGAAGTACACTTTAGGAAAACTATAATCTCTTCATATGATGATTTTTTTCATTCCAAAATAAAATACAACCAATCAATACAATGCTGTCGTCATAGTTGAACAAAATTAAAAAAAAGGAGAAATATTCTAAGTTTACTATACCATTTGATTAATACATGAACAAACTTATTTGTAGAAAACATCACATTAGCTCAGAAGCAGGTTTAAATAGATGCAGTGCCATTTCTGACCACTAGAGGGCTCCTTGTATAAGGAGTTGCAGTCACATAGAGTTGTGTTAGCTAAAACAAGACTTCACATTGCTTTTGTTGTGCACTTCTGGTTCCTAGTGGAATTCTAGGTTCCATTGACACCTAAGTGTGAGCATAGCCAGGCAATTTAGAGGCTTT
This sequence comes from Nanorana parkeri, assembly GCF_000935625.1. Classification (NCBI taxonomy): domain Eukaryota; kingdom Metazoa; phylum Chordata; class Amphibia; order Anura; family Dicroglossidae; genus Nanorana; species Nanorana parkeri. Next base: position 1,691,198 of record NW_017306397.1, on the reverse strand, counting down.
TATTTGCTCACTTGTAAGTGTGTTTTTTTAATGCATGCAAGTTTAGCAGAATTGTGAGTTTTAGCCCCATAGACTTAGAAATAAGAGCGCCTGACAAATGTCTATAAATGTTTGTTTTTCCAAGTGGTTTTCAGACTCTCCCATTTCAATCTATAAGGCCAAAACACATGGCTAGAAAATGCCTAAAATGTCAAATAATGTGCATACTGTGGTTAAGATTTCTTTTGGCTTATGCATGCAATCTGCTGTCTGTATTCCCACACATACAGTTACAAGGCTTACTTGCTAAAATTCATGGCAGCAGGCTTCATCCAAAAGTCTGCTCAAAGCAATAAAGCAGATTCTTTCTACATTCTGCCACCCTGGACTGATGAAAATTAGAGTATGTGGCTGCTTTGGTCCAACCAGGACATCTGCTGTATTCAGACTTGTTGATAAATGAGGCCCATTGTGAGTTAAATGGAAACTCTTCAGCTAATACTTACCCTTTACCAATAACATAGTCATAAGTAATGTTTTTTATGCCTCTTGCTTAAACTACACTGTTTATGGTGACTTACAACAACACTTTTTGTATCTTTCTTTAGCTCTTAGAATTGCGACAAAGACTGGACCAGGCTGAAGCTGATCGGAGAGAGCTGCAAGATGAGCTACGGAGAGAACGGGAAGCCAGGGAGAAGCTTGAGCTTATGATAAAAGAGCTGAAGCTTCAGATATTGAAATCGGCAAAGACTGGTAACGGGCAGTAGACGCACAGCTCACAGACCAGTCATTATATTTGAAACAGGGTTTATATTTTGACGTGGACTAGGATGTGAGAAGTTTTTCTTGCTGTGTACCATAATAGAGGGGTTACTGCCAATGGGAAGTAAGACATCCTAAATATACGTGGTTCCTAACTACTCTAAGATTGGCATGCCTGCCAGATTCATGAGTACCTTTCAACTTGTCCTCTTAGCTAAAGAACCTTGTCTGCTCTTTCTCTTCGTATTGCTCTTTGTAATGTGCAGTAAACTTTTGGCATCAAGAGCCTGTCCCTGATATTGTCAGAGTTGTTTAACGGCTTGCAAGAATCAACGTAGTTCAGATGATCCACCACTGGTTTGTGCTCTCCAGACGAGACTTAGGATAACCATATACTCCAGCATTGCATCCTGTGTGCACTTTCTGTTCCCATATGTGTGGCAGCTACTGTACAGTCCCACACTCTTGTAGACCAGCCATAACATAATGCTGCTACTAATTTTCTCTCTCCATGTTTTCAGTGCTGATCTCATTTTTATTTTGTCCGTATATAAGAAGCCCTGAAAACTTGTCATGTCTAAATTTTGTGGGGTGCTTTTAACGTTCTCTTTGAAACTTGTACTTCTCCAGCTCAGAAAAACAGATGGGCATGTATGCATTTATAAAAGTACAACATCTTCCAGTGTTTCATATTGACAGTTAGGAGTTTGCCATAGTGACAACATTTACATTTGTTTTGTAGGGATCAACAGCTTGTGTGCCACAGGCCGCTTCTGTCATGCAGTAAGATTTGTTTTTATATTTTGTATTTTATGGTTTCAGTTGGATTCCTGAACTTTTTAGACAAATGTGTTCATTTATACACTTTTTTTTTTTCCCCAAAGAGGTTGCACTTTAAAGCTGAGCTCTAGGGACAACCGTTATATACACAATTGAAAGGCATATATAGGAGCTGTTTACCTGTCAAAGGATTTGTAATTCCGGGGCCTCAGTCTTGTGATCAAGGCACCTGTGCCCCACAGCCCAAACAGATCCTTGTCCACTACACCAGCAGCAGCACAGCTTGGTCTTGAAAACACCCCCTGTTTAGACAACAAGGGAGCAGCAACAAACTGATTACATTATTCATCTGCTCGCTCCTCCTGTCAGTGTGTCAAATTATCAGCATATATGCTTTGAAACAGAGCCTGACTGGGTCCTGTTGCTACCCCTCTCTACTCCGGTCTGTGTACTGCTGTACAGTGGGTTACAGCAAGCTGAAAAGACAAATTTGGGTACTTACACTGTTTTTTTTAATAGTTATTAAAATATTCAATGGTTTATGCTTAAATCTGCTTGGAGTTCAGCTTTACAAAAATGTGCTCCTACAAAAAAAAACACTTCCTGTAGCAATATGCAGGGAACAGCCATGATGTATGCGCGGCACCATCTTCTGTATCAAAACTTGTCTAATCCAATATGATAATGGCACTGTGTGACTGTCATGTTTTAATGGAGAGGTAACCGAGAAAAAAAAGCTGCCACTCTTGAATTATGAAACGTTTGGTAGGTGGGGATCCTTTCATATTGGAGAACATGGGAGCAAGAGTTCACTCCTTAAATGTAGAACCTTTTTAGGACATAGATGATCTTTTATCAGCTCAGTCACACTGCTAAGTTCTCTTAGGGTTGATTACTTTGCTTCTATCACATGACATTTAATGTGCATAAGAGATCTTCAGTAGCATAACTGAGCGATCAGTCTACCACAATCGTTCAGCGTCGCACAACAATCGCTTGTTTTAGGAGATTCTTGGGTGATTTTTTTTTCTCTTTCAAGTATACTCCACGAGATTTATTTCCTAACAATCATCCAGCAATCTTCTGTAGTAGCACAAAAGGATGACTTTTGCACTAGGAGATTTTTCCAATTTCCGAGATTAAATATTGCCCATGTAATCTTAGGCTTACTCTGATTTACAAAGAAATCACTGCCCTTTGTCCTATGTGCTGAATGCGTGGAGTCATATCACTTTACATCAGAGGTGCTGCGTATGGGAAGGCAGTCTGCAGAACCAGCGCATTTTTACAGCTGCACCGCAATAAGCAATAAATGAGTGAAATTTATATCATAGCTATTTCGTGGCTGTTCTGCATAATGTAGTGAGTTACCCTATAAAAATTAGAGAAAAAAAAATATAGATTCAAGTGCACTGATGATAACATCCCAGGTTTCCTGCTTTGCATTCTGTTATGTTAAAGGGGGGAAAAAAGATAATGAACTGAAAATATGCATCTATATTTCATGACCAATTTTTGCAGTATTGTGCAAACATATGGCATAGCTATAGATGATAGTTTTAGAGACATTGTTCACTTAATATTTGAAGTAATCCTATGTTGATTATGTTTTTAATGCATGGAGTTTTTATATTTGAAGCAGGGCTGGACAGATCCGAGGAACCAGGTAGCCAATGCACCATAAAAATGAAGGCTGGCGTCTACCTTGTGAGGTTTTCTCCAGTTGTCAATTGAGCAGACTCCTATAAAAAAAGTCCTGCTGGCTACTGGATTGGACAGACAGGCTCCTAAATTCAATATTAATTTGTCCACCCCTGATTTAAAGTGACACTGTCATCTTGCTTATGCTGAGCAAAGTGACGGTTTGTCGGCCATGGGCCCCCCTTTAATACCCTTGTGCTGACCTTGCATGTGTCCCCTTGCTGCTCTTACTGCTGTTGCAGCTGGCAGCATTACTGACCATTTCCAGGTATGAGGGAGCATGTGACAACCTTCCATGTGACAGTGCTTGGGTCTAGCAGCCAGTCGCTAGGCCTGAACACTGTCACATAACCAAAGGAGTGACATTACTACTTCTTCTGGTTGCTGACAACAGTAATTTCAGTGCCGTCTGCAACTGAACGAGTGGCAAGGGAGCACAGGCAAAAAGTGTAAGGGGGTTGAAGGCGGGGGCAAAGGTGGACAATGTCTCAATCTTTTTTTACTCCTATGTATACATTGCTGAAATCCGCTAAGCACTTGCATCTAAATGGTGCTCCAACCCTTTCTGTAAGATTAAAATGAAGGTATTTTATAGGTCGCTCATGCTTCTATCAATCTGGAGCACACAGACATGGTACATTTTTGGGTCCCCTTTGGGTGTTTGGTACCTTGTTAAAAATAGCTATTCCACACAGCAGATCTTTCATGAAATAGTGTTTCTGTACCAATGTACATTCATCTGTTAATCTGCCATATGCCTCATTTATATCTACTGCTATGCCTGGAGGTTTTACAGCTATGACAAATTTCAGCTCCACCAGATAATAGTAATAATGTTATAGGAAAAGGGGTGTTGGAAATGCCAAATTCAAAAAATTAAGTCTTCCTTTTTACCCACTTTTGTGTTTTTCTGATCTGCTGACAGTCATTCTGATACATGGCTGTGGTGGCACAGAGTTCTTATTTATAAGAATGTCGCGTGCCAGAGATGCTACAATCCATATTATCTGCTCTCCAGGTGCATAAAAAAAGATACAGAATTATATTTAGAGATTTTAACAGCTCCTTTATGTTAAAGTAGGAGTCGCATTGCTACTACATATTAGCACATGCAACCTGCTTAGGTATAAGCACCAGCTTGGCCATCACTGTAACCAGATGGCAAGTACCAGTCCCATAGTATTGCTAGTGACACCTTAAGAAGCACCTGTCATCTACATGTACCTTGAAGCCATTTTTGTTGGATGCAATTATATCACCAGGATGGTAGCTTGACAGGACAACATGAACAAGTGATTCATGAATATTTATCATTTCTCATGAAAATTAGTTATGAGCGATTTCAGTGAATTGATTTATTATTTTGAATATTGTTTCAAATTTCAAAGTGGCTGCCACTACTATGCATTGAGCTGTCCATAGACACCAAGGGTTGATCGTGCAGGCATGATCAGATTTTCCTTATATAATGCTGCCACAGGAACTCTATATAATTGCGGGTTCAGATAGAACTTACAAGTTTCCTCTATGGAAGTGAGAGAAGGGGGAGTGAGCTGAGTCTTGGTTATTAGCAAGGGAACAGTAGTGAATGGGACAGGTTTTCTAACCAACTAGATTGACTGTTCCACAACAGCAGTGGGCAGCTGATCAGTGATGGGAGATAGTCATCCAGTCTAGCAAACGACAACTAGATTGGGGATTGTTTTCCTAAATCTGTGGGTACCCTAGGACAGGTGCACTTGGAAGGTATATGGTATAACCATCTACTGTATTAGTTAGATTTAGATGAAATGTACTTTGATTTCCTGACTCCAATGTAAGCCTAAGCTGAATTTGTATTCACTTCTTTTGTCCTACCATACCTCAACTCTTTAGTACCTTGTACTTGCCATTATCCTCCTCATTACAATACTGTCTCGGGACACCTCTTTTCTAGCAAGTCTCTTTTTGACATCTAGGTTTAAACTCCAGGGTGATATCAGATGGGCAATTAACCAATGCGACTAAAGCTGGCCACACACCGCCTGGTATTGTTTCAATTTTGATCTGCCGTCGCTATAACTGGACTGACTATCTTTTTCATTCTAAAAGCACAGTGTTTTGAGGAATGCTGTGCTAAAACATAACCTTTGTGGGTTTTAGGTAGGAAAACATATTTTGTTATAAACCAGTGTTCTGTTTTTTTTTTATTATGTGTATAAAATCTTTATTTAATAGATAAACATGTAATCAGTAGTACAATCATGACACTCGCTTAGCAAAGCATGCTGTGCTTTTTAATAGGAAATGCCTTGTTTAAAGTGACCGAGCCAAACAGCCCTGATTCTGCTAATACAGAGATAGGGGGTGTCCCTGCTGCCTGTCACTCTGGAGTTTGTCTAATCTCATCTCATTCTGGCTATTTCAAAGCAGATCTATAGAATGAATTGGAGAAAGCAGCTGCTTTCCTGTTTGCAAGCGGTAGATATAAAATATGTAATCTTTCATATGTATCTGTTCAAAAAAGAAAAAGCATTTTTTTTAAATGTTATTTTTAGTACACAATACAATAAACAAAAAACACCCCTATATATTCCCTTTAAGAGAAATCTTTAAACCAGCATGAAGAACCCATCTGATATTGCCCTTTATATTAAGAGTTAAACAAAGACAGGGTAACCAGTACCAGCCCATTAGTTTTGCTTTCTAAAAGTAAGGCTAGATTCAGATAAATCACACTTAATTTAACTGCTAAAATATTGCAAAGCAGTATTTGCTGCTAACAAGAAAAACCCCCTACTGATCCTTTGTTGCCGTTGTTGCTTTTAGCTTAATTTAGCTCAACAGGTTTTATTACAACAACCAACCCAACTTTACTTCCATTTCTTTCATTACTGCCTTGATTAAATCACATCACTCTATATATTACACAGTACATTGTTTCCCTTTTTAAATATGAATATTTTTTGTACTATTTATTACAATAAGTTCTGTAAATACACAATGTTTTAATGTAGAATAATTTTGGCATAATAACAATGTGAATTCTTGTCATTATTTTATCTTTTACAAAATTCTCTTTTTGAACTTATGTAGGTGCCATTGTTTTAATTTCCTTGCCGATTTATCTTTTTATTTGCTTTTGTAAAATTGTATATATTGTACATTTTTATCTGTATTGTAATGACCTTGCTCTGAAAGCGTCAGACCATACATTGACTGCTTACGTGTTCATTGGCCTCAGGCACATTTATATGCCAGTTGTAAAGACAACATGTGCTATATGGTTATGTGGTGTATTTGTTATATAGCATGCCTCTTTTTGTAGATTTGTGTAAAGTGATGATGGTTTGATTCAGTATTTCTGAGACTGATGCAAAGTTCTGTCAGCGCTTTAGTTTTGTTTTATAAAACGGTTTGGTTTGTTAAGCCCGAATTGGGAAGAGGTTTTAAATGTCATGATCATTTTGTCTTTTTTTTTTTTTGTAGGCGACTATGTAGGAAGAAGGATACACAACCATTTTGAATTTAATTATCATGCTTGAAATAAATAAGTCCCAACCTTCTCATCCTTTTGTTCACATATCATAGGAGAGTAACAGTGAGCCTCTTAGTCAAAAGTACATGGAGGCATTGCTGTTCTTGCCGGTAGCAACCAAATTCTTCCCCAGTTTACTCTAGCCAAGTAACAGAGTTAAATGAAAAATCTGGTTGCTATGGGCAACAAGAACAGTTCTTTAGACACGTGGTCATGAGATCACACTATAACACACTATAAACATTTAGTTAAATAGGCCATTTGTGTTTTGTTTTTTTTTAATACAACTGAGATTTAATATTGGTAGGTATTGATGACCACCTAATACTTTTTCTGGCAATATGCTTATAAACATATTTTATTTATATGTATGAATAGGCATACTTATTTGTGAAATGTGATTTTGCCCATCAGAAGTTGGGTACTATGATCATTTCCAGGCCAGATAATAAGATTGAAAGGTAAATCCAAACAAGCTTAATGGACGTGTGTTCAATTAGGCATTTAAAAAAATGACGTCACCATTGGCGGCAATGGCAATAAAGCACTGCAGTATGGTTTAATCAGAGGCTGTGTAGTGAGCAGACTAACTTACTTACTCAGGGAAGCAGGAAATAAGCACTTTGAGGTATTCCAACATCCTAAATTCTGGCCTCCTAAAGGCTTCAGATAATAATAATAATATAGGACAGATCTGTTGTCTGCTATGTTAAGTCAGTTATTTTTCTATGATTCAATGAGGCATTTTGTGTCCTCGAAGATATACTTCTATATATAAATTTTTATTAATGTGAAAATTATTTGGATCTAGATTAGCCATATTATTCTATTGAAAGAAAAAAGCATTGGATGTTGTAATGTTAAATTAAAATTATGAATTTTGGGCTGTGATGGCATCAAAACTGCCCCATGACTGATGCCTGCTAGAATCACTTGACAATTTTGCTAATTAGTGGTTAGTACCGATGTAACTTCAGAGCATCCCGTGGCCATTCAGCCCTTGTCCTTCCTGCTTTTGAAATTCTTCTCGAAGGATACCTTTTTGTAAAGGGCCTCTCTGGAGACCTGCAGAATAGCTAGTCGTGCAAGCGTTTGAAAAAAGTTTAATATAACGGGGCTGTATAAAAAGGCCCTTGCTGCTAATACATGGTTGTTTGTAGTTTTCAGTAGTTTTTACATTAATACCAAAACCGAATTTTTATTCAGCGTTTTATGTAATCTTGTAGAATGAGTGCAAGTAGTATCCTTTTTTTTCACTTGAGATATAAGCTGTGTACTTTTTATAGGTCTGTGCTCTCGGCAGCACCCTCTTATAGCGTAGACAGGGCCCGCTAAGCCTACAGCTAGCTTCTGCTTAGGCCTACTGTTCTGTAGGCTGAGGGAAAGATTTTGGTGACTTTTCCCCAATTTAGACAAATGTATGATGTGTTACAATTGGGGCCTAGTCACCGATTTTACCTCTGGCTCACTAGTAGCAGAGTTAGCCACACCACCATTTCCAGTTTTGTGCCCGACTTAACAGTGTACACCCAAGCTTCTACTTTTGCCAGCAGGCCACACTTGGACTTGTAAAATCACAAATCTCGGGGGCCACCAATTGAGTACACCAGCCTTTTAACTTCAGGAGCTTCAAAATGCACACTTTGCATACATTTCTCTGTTTTTTTAGGCCAAATAGTATAGTATAATCTAAATTCCAATGTTACACGTGCTAATAATTAGTTTTACTTTTACAAATGACACTGCCTGAGCTGATATCACAAGTCAAGTAAAATGGCTGCTACCCCCAGACTTACTAAGATTTTTCTAGCCAATGTTTTAGATATGCAACTATGCACATTAAGAAGAACGGGGGCAAGAGAAACATCCTTATTTTTGTATGCTTTTCCCTGTAGCATAACATCTGTAGCTTAAACTTAATACAGCTTTAGGCAGTAACAGAATTTATAGGAGAGAATGTATATATTTGGGGGTCTGTGCACAAAACAATGCTTGTCTTTTGATATGTTGTCGTTTTTTTTTAACTGTATTGCTTGATGATTTGGATTAGTTCAAGAACTTGTAGGCCTCCTGCACATGGGCACCAACATTGGTGTCTTGTGCATTTACAGTAGCCCCTGGAGCTCTTAATAGTACTGGCTCCTATAATTGTGGATAACAACAAGCTTGCTTTATCTCAGCCTTTCTCAACCTTTTTCCCCCAGGAGGAAGCTCTAAAAAATAGAAATTTTCAGGTCTCTAGGAACTCCTGCTAAAGGTGAATGTACTTACAGCTCATGGTGTATTAGCATTATTGTAGGGAGTTTAACATATAAGGATATAGAGTATGGCATACCTTGAGTATTTGACAGCCTTTTTTTATCACCCACCTGCTGTATAAAAGGTTTCTTTAAGTCATAATCTTGAAAATAAAAAATAATAGAAATAAATGCAGAGAGGCTGAATTGTGTTGTGCTGCAGTAAATGGAACTGTAATGTCACATTGGCAGCTGAGCTTAGAGCGCACATTGTGTGTATGAGGCAGCTAGTACCATGTAACTCTTATTTTTAAAAACTTATTTGACATGATATATGTACCTTTTTACATAATTTAAGTGAACCTGTTAAAATAGTAAAAAGTATGACAGCTGCTGCCTTGTTTTTGGAGGCGTAAGCTGCAGGGCTGTCATTTTTATCCTTGCTTCTTTACATAGTAAGATTTTGGACAAACATGCATCCAGTAAAGCATCAGGACTCCTGATATACGCATGCAGGTCTGTGATGCAAAGGATTCACAGTGACAGTCCTCCTTCAGAAACAATTGGGCAAAGGTACCTCTCACTTCTATTTTGACAGGTTGCTTTAAAGCAGTACTGGTGTTTTTATTTTCTGCACTTTTTGATTTGTGAAATATGCATTTTAATTATACTAACATTAGCATGTATGATTCAATTCCAGCAAATTGTTTAAGAGTGGAGCTTTTGCCTATATCATGCAGCAAGGTTTAATTTGGTAAGTGGAATAAGGAGTTTAGTTGCTATGTGTACCAGCTTGAAGTTTGCTCTAGTATTCACAATGTTCAGATTTTTACAGTAAAGATAGTAAAGTTTCACAATATGCAATTCTATGCATTTTAGTCCTAACACTGATTTTATGCCATTTTATGGAAGGACAAAGATTCCTAAACAGGAGAATGTATTTACCCCCTGTAGGTTAATAACCACAAGGAAACCAGATTATATTTGTATTTTTTTCATTTTTTGAAGACTGTTTTAAGAGGAAAGAGAATATCTCATTATACTTACTCTGTTATTCCACCACTATACCATAGACTGCCACTGTGGTGCATTGTACAAATAGAAGCTACTAGATCAGCCTTTCTCAACCTTGTAACTCCAGAGGAACCCTCACATTTTTTTCGAGTTTCCGGGAACTCCTGAATAAAACCATGATCTCTACATCTACTGTTTCTGGTATATTAGTGTGATCAGTACGTTGTAGAATGTTTTAAATAGGAACACATAATACAGTATACCTAACATATTTGACACCCAGGGATGATCCCCTTTTACACCCTCTTACTCGATACAAGATTTTCAGTAATAATCTTGAAATTAACTGAATAACAGAAAAAAAAGACAGGCAGCAAAAATTGTGGTTACCCCTAACTTTAGCAGACAATGTGTGGTTGCCAATGTAGGTAGAAGATCAATTCACCATTGCCCAGTGGTCAGGGAACCCCGAGTAACCTCAGGAGGAACCCCAGGATAGGAAGGTAGAAGATCAATTCACTAATGGTTACTGTACAAGGAACCCCAAGTAACCTCGGGAGGAACCCTAGGGTAGGTAGAAGATCAATTTACTATTGCTCAGTGCTCAAGGAACCCCAAGTAACCTCAGGGGGAACCCTAGGATAGGTAGGTAGAAGATCAATTTACTATTGCTTAGTGCTCAACGAACCCCAAGTAACCTCAGGAGGAACCCTAGGATCCCAGGAACCTTGGTTGAGAAAGGCTCTGCTAGATAGTATGTGTTTTTGCACGGTGGTCTTTTATTCAAATATGATTGAAAATAGGAAATACAGGACAATACTTAAGTACTCTGCTGCGAAAGATGTCTATATGCTGCTAAGAGAAGAAACATATATTTATTTCACATCTGCCTCTTTTTCTGCTGTGCTTCCTGTTTTTTAAAAGCATTGTGATCACAAATTAGTTTTGTGCGTTTGCCTGTTAGGTCATTTAGAGAAAGTTCTTCCCCTAATTAGTGACACCTATCCCCCAATACAGGTGAAACTCAAATAATTAGAATATCGTGCAAAGTTCATTTATTTCACTAATGCAACTTAAAAGGTGAAACTAATATATGAGATAGACTCATTACATGCAAAGCAAGATAATTCAAGCCGTGATTTGTCATAATTGTGATGATTATGGCTTACAGCTCATGAAAACCCCAAGAACCCCAAATCCACAACCTCAAAAAAGTAGATTATTACATGCAATCAATAAAACAAGGATTGTACATAGAACAATATCGGACCTCTGAAAAGTACAAGCATGCATATGTACTCAGTACTTGGTTTGGGCCTCTTTTGCAGCACTTACTGCAATTACTTTTGCTCAATATTCTAATTATTCGAGTTTCACCTGTAATTGTCAAAACCGTATAATGTACCTCATGGTTATTTAGTGCAATCTAAGATATAGTGCTCATTCAGTTTCACTGTACTATAGTGGCCTTGTAGGCTTGTTGGTAAAACCCACAGGATAATTGTGGGATAGAGACTGAAACATTGTTGTAGCATTTTAATTAAATTAAAGTAGCTTGTACACATAGCTACAGATAGGTCACAATATCTAAATTTTAGGCTTATTCAATAATAAAAAAAACTCCTAAGCTACCCTATATTGTCCAAGTGTAAGTTGTTGTTTTACTTTATTTTTGCATTTAATATTAGCAGTTTCCTAATATATACAGTTAAGATACATTAGTCAGTAAGTTACTAATATTTTGCTTGTATTGCTGATTACGTGATGTTTGGATAACATCGTTTGCACTGGATCATTGGGTAAGCCAGTGCTAAAATTAATGATAACAGTTCAGTAAGCCATCGTGTAAATCTATTTGATAAAGGATGATTTCTGATTGGCTGCTATGGCCAACTGCCCTTTACATGCAATCATTATGTTTTGTCCTGCCGTAATGAGTAACCCCCTGGACATTTTCACCCAAACATGGTGCTGTTTCTGCCTCTAGTTGTCTCATAAGCAAATAACACAAAAATAATTGCTTTTGGCTTTGTGCCTTTGTGCATAACCTGGTGCTATTTGGGACTGGCAACTACTCTATGAAAGCCAGTGGTAAAAATCTAGCAGTGTGCCAGCCAGGACTACAAGTGTGTTTTCACAAACTATATCATTACAGCATATAGCACTGTGCAATGTGCCACATAGCACCCAGTCAGAAAGAATCAGATCCACCTACAGCATAATGGAAGCTGGTTGTCCTGGATTACTGCACTTTGCACATCATCATTTTTCTTTCAATTGCCTTATTGAATCGGGCCGACCCTCTGCTGCTACTTCTCTGATAGCTGCCAAATTGCAGTAGGTATATATGGATCCATAATGGGTTACCATGCGATGTGCTGTGATACAGCGAACATGCGATGGCTAGGTGCGTTGGGGTGTCCTTAAGAAATAATGGCACCGCAGCGTACCAAGCGCTGCAACATGTGATGCAGGATCCATGCGTGCTCTAGCACCACGAATATGTGAATGGAGCCTTACGCATAACCTATACCCATAAAAACAATGACTTGTGAATTAATATCTGTACATGTATGGAGCTTAAAACAACACATACATGTTCATAACACTGCTTTTGGTAAAGAAAAGTTATGAGACATGACGTGGAGTAGCGCAATCAAATTTAAAGCCATAATTCATTTTGGAGGGGATGTATGTTATTTTGTGTATATTTTATTATAGAATATATTGAATGTGTATTTAGTTTATTTATTTTATCTTAATGTGGCTTGATATTTTACCTTTTGAAAAACAAAGGCTTATTATTTTAATTCCGGTATATATTTTTGTTTCTGATTTGATGATATAATTTAATTGATAATATGGTAGTTACGACGCAATGTGTATAATTTATGGATGTGCAATATGCGCACACAGTTCACACCCCCTTTCCTTGCTTTTGGTAAAAAGCTCATTAAAATATGGATACATTTGCTGCTTTCTTACTTTTATATTGTGTACGCACAGTGGGTGGTTGGCATTTGTGATGTGCTCAACCTAATCTTTGTTCAGCAACTGGCTGTATAGAGGTCATACAGTAATTACCACAAGGAATCGTGGTTGGTTTATAAGAAAAATCTATTACCATTTAGTGCAAAATAAGAGTAGCAATAGTGTCTGTGTATCCCAATGCAACCAGACTCCAGTTCTCACTTTCCTACCTGTGCAGATTGTAGGAAATGTGGTATTGTGTTGCTTGCCAGGGATAGCACAGAGCAGGACTTATTTGCACATCATATGCCGTATGGGTTCTAGATAGCTACTTGTTGAATAAAACTCATCATACTTTGTGTTCCGTGAACAATGACAGACCATATTTGTATGCAGCCTAAAAATCCCATTAACCTTGCAGTTTAACGCACATTTGCACAAGTAGTTGGCACTCCTACATTAAATATTGCACACCTAGAATTACTCGGTAGCTCATCATGCATTATTTCAATGTGTATGCCTTTTAGGATAAAAGACCTATTTCAGAGTGAAGATGAAGAAAGATGTTATTTTTCCGTAACCCTATATTAAGTTCTCATGCATACTCAAAGTTATTTATGTTGCATGATAACATAATGTAAAATGTGAACTACTGAATAAAGAGCATGTATAAAAATTAAATTGCAGACTTTGTGACGACTGCAAAAATGTCTAAAACGAAGAATGCTGCTCGCTGGCGGCAGAGTTCTCCGGTTTAGAATATTTGCCAATGATGTAAATATAGATCATGCTTTAAGTAACTGTGATTGTGAATTACATCACTCAGAACTGTCCTCTACCTCACAAAAAACTAACAGGTGTTTTATAAGGTTTGAAATGACAAAATTGCTTTCTGCTTATACCTCCAAAATGTATTTTTGTGTTGTTCTCCATTGTCATTCCTTGTACATAATGAAGACAAATGTTGGATTCAAATCTTAATAAAACATGATGTGGTGACTCTCTATTGTTGTTTTTATTGGAAGCTCTGAATACAGTCAGCAGAACACTATAAATTAAAATGCACCAGCTCAGCTCCAGCCAAAACTGTGTCCCCACTGGGTGCATTGCCCCTCACTTCCTGGAGGTGAGAGGAAATCTCTTAAAATCCTCTTAATAAGTATACCTGCACTTTATCTCACAGCATCCAACCAGTGCCCATCCCAAGATCACGTACCTTCCTATGGTATAAAGTTTTTATCAAGCACAGCTGCTGCAGCTTACACTTTGTGCTCAAAGACCTTGCATCTAGCACTTGCCTGGTGATAAAGGTGTCCTTTTTCACAAACTATAATGGTCGTACCTCAATATCCTGCTAATATAGTCGATGTCAGGAATGGGCAACCTCGGCACTCCAGCTGTGGTGAAGCTGCAAATCCCATAATGCCTCCTTGGAGTCATGCCTGTGGCTGTCAGTATATTCTGACTCCGATCGTTGTGATAGCGAAATATATCCCTTGCTGAGACCTCTATGCCTGGCCTGTATAAGCAGATATACTCACTGCGGACAATCCTCGTCAGATAGCTGAACTCGTCAATACCGAATCATTCAAAAGAGGTGTTTATTCTTTAACATCAGGTTACAGCAGATGATAGGAACAGCAGTTGAACGGTTATAGTATTGTGCGGTCAGAAAATGATGCCTTTCCTACGTACTGTGCAGATTACATGTGTGTCCTGTTACATGTGGCTTTCAACTGTGCCCATGACACAGGAAGTACTGCACACAGGAAGCAGGAAGGGGCTACACTAGGGGGAAATACATTGTCACATGAGGAATAATTACAGAAAACATGTTTGTTACAACAAAAGGCCACTAGATGGCAGCATAGGATAACACATGAATTTAGCTATGAGAAAATAGTTAGGCAAATCACACTATATAAATTCTAACCTATATAACAATGCTAATATTAACTGAGGCTATGCATCTCATATTCTATGCCCCTATTGTGGCGGCACACAGTACCTCATGGGAACTGTAGTTTCACAATAGCTGGAATGCCAAGGTTGCTTACCCCTGATCCACGGTTTGTGAGGCTGGATATTTAGAACAAGTGAACCTTGGCTACAGGTAGGTCCAGCAGCTGTAAACTCAGGGACAGATTAAGGCAGAATCGGGCCTTAGGCAAGGTAGCCACTTTGGCCTCCTGATCTCTTCAAATTATACTAATAAGGATTGCACTAGGCACAGAAAAGCTGCTCCATCTGCATTGTCTGCACTATTGTGCCCAACCCCATCAGACACCGTCTACAAGTGTATCATCCGTTGTGCACAGCTTTGACCAATGATCCTTTTACATTGGTATGCTGCAGAAACATGAAGGTTGTAACTGGCCCCCTGGACATCAACCAAGCCCTGTTCTTAATCTAACATCATACTTCCCTGAGTTACCAGCTCCCTTCCCTCCTTGCAAAGTCACTAGCTGAATTGGATATCTATTACAAAAACAAATAATGAGTCTCTTGACTTCTGGCCCTTTAGTCTAGGCATTGCTCACAGACAGGTGTAAACCAGAGCCAGAAAGGGATGAAGGCAGGATAGGGCCCTAGACAAGGTAGTCGCTTTGGCCTCATCTTTGCAAGTGACATTAATAAGGACTACACTAGGCACAGAGAATCCACCCCATCTGCTTTGTCTGTGCTGGCATAGCCCACCCCATCAGACATGAACAGAACATAAGTGCATTATCTGCCGTGACAGGCAGGCACACAGCTTTAAAGGATAATAATATTCCACTGCTTTACTGCAGAAGCATGAAGGTTGTAACTGGCCCCCTGGACATCAACCGGGCCCTAGGCTTCACATATAAACCCACTTTCCCGCAGTTACTAGTTGAATTGGATATCCATTTTAAAAAAACAACTAAATATATAAAATTACTTATAGGATTCTTTTTGATTTCTGGCCCTTTGGTCTAGGCATTGCTGAAATCAATGGAACCTGCCTGTAGCCTTCTGAGAAATCTACATTACCACATGCAAAAAGCAGTTTACACTGGGTTCAAAATCTCACAAGAATGTTGATGCTCATATTGCCGAAAGTAAGAAAAAATCTAGAATATCTGGTGCCAGATCTCTTCATCAGTAGGCTGGCTTAAGAATCCAGGAAGAGTAAGCTGGCTTTCACATGGCAGCACAGAAGTAAAGGAGAGTCAGCAGTAGGAGTTCTGGACTGTAGAAAACAAAGGGATCATAAGGGCTTTCGGGTAGTAAATACAAGTTGGTAACCACATAAGTAAAAATAACCTTAATAGTATGATCAGTTGGGGAGGTCCTCTTTAATAAAACAACTATTATGATGCTAAAAAAATGTGACCTATCATTATTACATTGATCACAGAAAACATACTCCAATGGTGGAACTATCTTTTAACATCAGTAATATAAAAATGGGGGGAAAAAATAATCCCCCCACTTTAGGTTTACAAGTATTTTGGTAGACAAAACTGGCCATCACTTGTAAAACATAAAGTTTGCAAAAACTAATTGACCATTGCATACGTGTCAATATAGAGGCTCACATACAAAATATATCCTATGGCTTCATTCACAAGGGCATAAAGAACAAACATTTGCTATGTGTTGGTGAATCTTAGCTTTGTAAATCCAAAGCCTGTTCTACATAAAATTTACCAGTACATGAATAAAATTAAAACGGCTTGCTCTGCTTTTCATTGTGTTGTCTTTTTTTTCACTTGCAAGACTCGAAAGGCGTTGACATCCTCCAAATAAGTAGTTCAAAGAAAAGTTGAGTTGCTGGGGAGAGTGAGGCTGGTGATAGGCGGTGAGACAGAATGCAGCGGTGTGTACCGTTATGGGAGAACAAATGAGGCCGGCTTGAAAAAGAAGTGTTAATACTTCGAAACGCGCTGCCTCAAAACTACATTCCCTCAAAACTGCTCTATTCTACGCTCTCTTCCTCCCAGCTTCAAATCTTTTTCCCTCTACTGGTTCTCTTCCTACCATCTAAAACATGCTCTGGTCATCCCCTTACTTAAAAAGCCCTCACTGGACCCCACCAGTCTGCTATGATCTTTTGCTATGATAATTGCTCCCTCCCCATTGGCCTACCTCTAAGCAGGCTATCCTCCCTTCAATCTATCATGGATGTTGCTGCCAGGCTGTGCTGTGCCATCAATCTCTCTCTGCCAATCGCTCCACTGGCTTCTAGTTCTATGTTTTATTTAAGTGGTGCAGCAGGCTGAAGTTTGCTTTATAGGTATACATGTAGTTTACTTTTTTTTTTTTTTAGCAAGAAAAGCCTCTTTTGTGCACTTCCCTGGTTTAGTTTCACTTCATTATTGGGACCTGGTTTTCCCTTATTCATGGCTAAGCTTCATCAATCCAATAGGACTACCCATACTGTCCATTGAAGTAGTCCCATTGAACAGCTTAATGGCAGTTGGCAGGGCTTAAATATAAAGCCAGAAACAAAGTAAAAGCAAGAAATTAGCACGGGAGAGGCTTTCCTGGATACAAAATGCCAATAACAGGCATGTTGTCTTCAAACATTCTATTTAATGTTTAATATGAAGTACAAGTTCATCTAAATACCCATCAACATTTAGTAAGCATACAAGTTCATCTCAATACCCATCAACATTTAGTAAGCAGTGTAGGAATGGTATACCTGTGATCCATTTTTTTCAGTGAGGAGAAGTAGACATTTTCACTGTAATTCCTAAAATATCAAATTGAAGAAATATAGCCAGCTTCTGGTATTGTTCAATCTCTCTGATGATGATCTGTGCTTGCACAAAGATAGACGTACAGCCTTGAAGATCATTCTGGAGCAGATGCTTTATATAAAGGTTAAAGTAGATCTTTACAAAAAAGGCAGAATTTTCATTGCAGACGTGTCTCTTCTGTAATAAAGGGCTCTGACTTGCCTGTTCGTGATCTTCTGGCTGTGCGGCTCAGTGTACAATTTTGGCATATGCCGGGATGAATGAATGAGTTGTGTAATCCCGGCACAGCCAATCAAGATGGCTGAAGATCCTAAACCTGGAAAAAGAAAAGGTGAAGATGTCGGCGTCAGTGAGGGACTTCATGGATGTCACTTCACTGGAGGGGAAGTGAGTATAGTTGCACTTTAATTTGTGATAAAGCAGTGAAGGTTAGAACTCTTGCCAGTCTGTCTGTGCCCCCTTAGGAAGATTCACCCCCCCCCCCCCGTTACTACTATAAA
>NW_017306397.1:1641727-1672848 GCF_000935625.1 Nanorana parkeri | reverse complement strand
CACGGGCGACTTCCCCCCCCCCCCCCTAGTAATCCTAATAGCCACTCTCACCGTTACTCAAAGTGAGGGAATTTTGAGTTTTCACCAGAACAGCCACAAATGGGAAATCTTCCAATGGGGACCCTTGTTCTGGTGACAACTAAGAGCGGATTTCCCTAATTTTAGAGAAATTTGGGCGCTGTGTTGACAGACTTTGGGCTTGTGTCCATGACACCAATTTAAGACACTTGTGCAGTTACTCAGAATTAAATAACACGTAAGAGAAAATTTAAATGACAGAATGTGTTGATGTCTGATAGGGTTTCATGTCCTCCGCTGAGTTCTGAAATATGTCTGCCTTACCAAAAATGGCCACTGGTTGTCACCACTTGCACATTATATGTTCATGGCACCAAACTGTATGGTTATATTCATTTAGAAGTTCAGTTTAGCCTTGCTTAAAGTGACACTAAACTCGGATGTTAAATCCTAAAAATACATTCACATACCTTAACTATTAGCAAAAATGTATCTTATTTGTATATCACTCGGCTGTAGATCGTCAAATCATCTCTGAATTCATGCCGGCCTGTCCTTCCTGGAGGGTACCTACTTTTGTTCCCCATGGTCTATGTGTGTTGTAAAGTAGTCACCGCTCCAAGCTCACTCCTGTGATAGACTACAATCTCAATACAAATTAGCTAACTAAATGTGAGTCTGTAGTTCATCACAGGAGTAAGCTTGGAGCATTGGCTACTTTACAACCTACACAGGGGAACAGAAGGAAGGACAGTGTCAGTACTAATTCAGAGATGATTTGAGGATCTGCAGCTGAGTGATACACAAATAAGACACATTTTTGTTAATAGTTAAGGTACTTGAATGCATTTTAAAGATTTTACTCCTGAGTTTAGTGTCAGTGTAATCTAAAGAGGAAAGGTAAATATATTTAAAAACAAATGAATGTTTCTGAGAAAGTAATCACGAATTAGACTTAAAAGCATGAGTTTTTTTTAATATATAAGCTATTTATTAATATAAATGCTTCAGATAAAGCACACATTGACATTGCACACTGGTCTATACTTTGTAGAAGAGCAGACTGCTTTTATAAGGAAGGGCTGTGATCACTGAGTATTTCCAATGACCCCCACCCTTCCCTCTAATGATCTAATCTAAAGCACTCCAGTCCTGGTTGCTTCCCCTTTTGTCCTGTCATTGGCTAGAAGTGGATTTTAGGTCCCCCGTCTGTTATGCTGGGAGGGGACAGACGAATGGAATCTGCTATCTGTAAAGGGACATTGTGAGAATCCATACATTGGGGCTCCTCATTATTCAGAGCCTCCACACCAGATGTGACTAGGACTCCTCATTATTCAAAACCTCCACACCAGAAGTGATCGGGACTCCTCGTTATTTAGAGCCTCCACACCTGAAGTGATCGGGGTTCATCCACAGCCTCCACACCAGATGTGATCGAGGCTTCTTGTTATCCAGAGCCATTACACTAGAAGTGACCGATACTTCTAATTTTCTACAGCCCCTACACCAGAAGACACCTTTTTCTAGATCCTTCACCCTAGAAGTGATCGGGGCTCCTCAATATCCACATCCTCCACCCCAGAAGTGACCGGGACTCCTCATTATCTAGAACCTCCACCCCAGAAGTGATCGGGACTCCTCATTATCTAGATCCTCCACCCTAGAAGTGATCAGGACTCCTCATTTTCTAGAACCTCCACCCTAGAAGTGATCGGGGCTCCTCATCCATTTCGCGCTACCACCTCCAGGGAACGTTGCTGGGCATGGCTGGCACTTGCTTGCAGTTTTTTGGGTTCATCACAAGTTTTGTCGGCTGGATCGGGGTGCTCATTGCCACTGCTACAAATGACTGGGTATTGACCTGCGACTACAGCATCAACACATGTAGAAAGTTGGATGAGCTCGGCTCTAGAGGACTTTGGGCAGACTGTGTCATCGCCATAGGACTGATTCACTGCAAACCACTGGCTGACATCCTAACCCTGCCTGGTATGTTCCCTACAATCCCTATCAGTCACTGACACATTTCATTGAAATGGCCACTACTCTTGTGTTTTTCAGACGATATATAATGAAAACAGCATCATTATTACTGATTCATAATAATTATTTTAGTAATAATATGTAATCAAACTACATTTTAAAATAGGGCTTGCATAAGTTACTGTGTTCACTGTGAATCAGGTTTTTGATTTAGGGCCAATATAGACCTATGTGTTTTGGCAAGTCACACTTTAACATGCACTTTACCATTACATATGTTGACGGTGCCATGCATTCTGATAAGCACACCAGTGCACTAAGGCAACATACATGCATTGCACTATATTGAGTTGCATGTTAACTCATGACATAATTGCGTTTTAATGCACCTCACAGATGTAAATGTTTGTTTATACAATTGTGTGTATTCTCCCACATCAAAGGTGGAACACTTCTATCCAGGATCTGTCTTTTAAGGTAAATAAATGATGAATACAAGCTGGATGAATATGACTGCTAAATAGGACCTTTTGGAAGTAGCTGTTTTCTGCACAATCCAGGGGATTAGCTGAATCAGTCCATTTGTAGGACAGAATGTGCCATATAGTTCTCTTCTTTTATTTCCTGCAGATATAAGTGGTTGGCATGTACACTGACCACTCATCTCTGTCTGATGTCACAGTTATTGTGGGTTATCAGGCTGTCTGCTCATATACCGCAGTGCTGTACAGAGAACACCGAGCCAGCCACATCAGTCTCTGTACAGAGGAGCTTAAACTCTAATGCCCCCACCCCACAGTCACTCACTATTCTTATACATATTTATAGTTCTGACATATCGCACAGTGTTGTACAGAGAACACTGAGCCAGCCACATCAGTCTCTGTACAGAGGAGCTTACACTCTAAAGACAACTCCAACCAACAAAATGAACACACTGGTAACTAACTCATCTAGCCTCCAGCGGACATCCCACGGATGTCTATCCACTTAGTGTGTGCGGAAGTGAATAGATTGTCTTACTGACGTCTTTATGACAACTATGGGTACCAGTGCTCACTGTACCAGTGCAGCAGTATCAGCTCTCTGTATCAGTGCCAAAGTACCAGTGCTCGCTGTACCATTGCAGATGCATCAGTGTAGAAGTACCAGTGCTCTCTGTATCAATGCAGAAGTACCAGTGCTCGCTGTACCATTGCAGATGTATCAGTGTAGAAGTACCAGTGCTCGCTGTATCAGTGCAGAAGTACCAGTGCTCTCTGTATCAGTGCTATGTACCAGTGCGTGTTGTACCAGTGCTCGCTGTATCAGTGCAGAAGTACCAGTGCAGCAGTATTAGCACAGAAGTACCAGTGCTCGATGTATCAGTGTAGAAGTACCAGTGCAGAAGTACCAGTGCTCGCTGTATCAGTGCAGAAGTATCAGTGCAGAAGTACCAGTGTTGGCTGTGTCAGTGCTGGAGTACCAGCAGTGACTACCAGCAGTCACTAAAACCATTACTGCTCCTGTCATTGAATCTGCTGGGCAGCCCCCTCCTCACACTGCTCCGGTGTTTGTTCTGTAATGGTACACCTCTCCACCTCTCTCCCCCATCCTGTTGCTTGTTCAGAACTCCTCAGCTTCCTCGTAAATCCATGCAGACTCACCCTTCACAGCCACCTAGACAGCCTCTATCTCCCGGAGTCCCAGCTTCAGGTCCAGTCCACAGCCACACATGCACCTTCCGTCTCCAGCCTCGTCTGTACTTCTCCTCCTCAGCCCGCCACACACTATATCAGGGGTAGGCAACCTTGGCACTCCAGTTATTGTGGAACCACAAGTCCCATGAGACATTGCAACACTCTGACAGCGACAGGCATGACTCCTAGACCCAGAGGCATGGCGGGATTTGTAGTTTCACCACAGCTGGAGTGCCGAGGTTGCCTACCCCTGCACTATATGAATGTTCCGTCCAGTCCGCTGCTTCTAGTTCCTATCTGCCTGGGTTTTAGGTGGCCTGAAAACCAGACACAAGAAGTAAAACCTTGGCTGCCCGGGTCAATCCCGGACAGGTGGCTACCCTTTATGTGACTGGTAAAGTACTTACCGTGTTTCCCCGAAAGTAAGACATCCCCAGAAAATAAGACCTAGCGCTATCTTCGGGGATGTCTGTAATATAAGACCTACCCCGAAAATAAGACCTAGTGTCTTATTTCGTGCAAAAAAAAATAATAATAAGACACTGTCTTATTTTAGGGGAAACACGGTACAGACATTAATAGCATAATAACCACTCTAAAAATGCCCTTCAAAATGAAGAAAGTACTTTCATATTTCTAAACCGCTAGGTTCCTTTTCAGGAACCAGATTAAGTGTCTAGATTGATGGTGCAGATCTACTAGACTTCCTATATCTGTGGTATCTGTTTGGTCAATCAGCTGCAACAGACTGTTTGCAGAGCTATTCTGAAAAGTTTTTAGCACAGCAATGACATTAAACTCAGGAATGATACATACAATGAAGTGGTGACAATTCAGCAGGCAATAGGGATTCTGCTTGATAAACAACACCAAAGATGATCACACTGCTTTCTACACGTGTTGATGGTGTGAATCTATAGCACTACTTCTTTGCTTATAAAGTGGATCTTATCTTTTGGCAACCATATAAAGACAGATGACTTCCTCTAGAAAATGGGTGCTGGGACATGCACCCATCTTTAAATGTGTTGAGCACTTCCAGAACCTGCCAATGTTTTTACTGGTTGATGGATGAGTACAGGGAACAAGTTTAAGCCCTCGTTCACACCTGAACGTTTTGTAGCGCGTTCTACGCTCGAAGAACGCTCTACAAAACGCTCACTGGAGTCAATGGACTCGTTCCCACCTTGCCGTATTTCCGCCCGTCCCGAACGCGCTACAAAACGGCCCACGCCTGAAAAGGTACAGGTAGTACTTTGGGCCGTTTTGTAGGGCGTTTTCCATTGGAATACAGCCAAGTAGCCTTCGGAATCGCGCGACGGTCGCGCAACTTTTTTACCGCGAATCGCGGTAAAAAAAACGCGCGACAGAAGCGCTTTTGCAATACGCCTAGGTGTGAACCCAGCCTTATTCTTATTCCAATTGAAATAGGAACAGTTAGCTAACATATGTAAGGAAATTTTCCAAAACGTTTACAATCTTTTTGTGTGCTATCAATCCATGCTGATCAGAAGTTCTTGTTACTACACATCTACACAGGCCAATTGATGCAAGTGATCCTCAAAAAGCTCACATTATTTGCAAGGTTATTTTAGTGATCTTGAACTACAAAATCAAAAACAAAATTGCTTGATTTACAGAATGTGAGAGTAGAATTCAAGAATTAGAGAGATTCTCACTAAACGGCATTAAATTCTATTTCTTATGTAGCTTGTATACATGTTGCTACACATATACACCGATCAACTGATGCAAGAGAGACTCAAAATGCTTACATTGCTTGCATGGTTCTTTTTGTGATCTTGAACTACACAATGTGAAATATAACAAAGCTGGAATTAACCTTTATAAATTAGAGATGTTCTCACCTATTTACACCACATCCAGATCATCTCCAGAGCAGACCAGATTTTTTTCCAGGCCCAAAATGCATCCTAATGTTTGCCTATGCTATATCTGGCCTCTGTTCACACCAGCGGAGTCCGTTCCAGACCAGACCAGAAAAATACTGCAAGTCTCATTTTGTCTGGTCTATTTTCTTGAAAATAGTTTTTCTGAGCAAATATATTGCTTGTCATTGATTACATCTTGATCTCATATACTCTATGTTTAAACTAGGGATGCACCGATACAGATACTCGTACTCGCCCAAATGCTCCGATGCCGAGCCCGATACCCGAGCTTCCGGTATCAGGAAGCTGGGCAGCGAGTCATTACACGCTAAAGAAAAGTTGTAAAATATAAAGAAAGTTGTATTTTGTGTCCTGCGAGATATAACACAAAACTGTTTTCAAAACAAAAGGACAACAGTACAGATGTAGGTCATGTAAAACAGTGAAGTGCAGGACAGATCTTTGCATGCTTTTCTTGTAAAGTGTTACTGTAATCTTGTCACAAAAAAAGAACACTTGTCTCCCTGTTAGTTTATATTTATTGCAGAGATTTCAGAAACAAACAAAAAAAATGATTGCTGAGTTTTGCCTGCTGCTGTTCTGTTAAAACTAATACATTCATTCCAGTCACTTCCTCCATATCAGTTGGGAGGGTCTGTGTGCTCTAATCATATATCAGTGCCAGAAAAACACTGCCTGGCAAAGCACTGGGACAATAACATGAGCAGAAATGCACATTTCTAGGGACAAGCTGAACACAATGTACCAAATGCCTTCAGTTTTACTATATTAACAGAAAAGCAGCATTTGTTTTTTTTTTAAAGAATGAGATGGCTGAAGAAATGAATGAAAGTAAACATCTTATTTTTCCCATTAAGAGCAAAGTGACAGGTTTCCTTCATAAGGCACTTCCCCACCCACTGATACTAAACTAATAACAAAAATGTATTTTATTTGTGCATCACTTAGCTGTAGATCCTCAAATATCTCTGAATTCATGCTGACACTGTCCTTCCTTCTGGAGGGTGGCTACTTTTGTTCCCCATGGTCCCTGTGTGTGTTGTAATTTAGTTCCCCATGCTCAGTGCTGCTGCAGACAAATGGGGAGGGCGTTGAAGGTATTATTGGATGGGGTGCCCTACTAAGAGAACCTTTCACTTTTTTTCTGAATGACTTGTGTGGCCATTAAGAAAGCAACTTTAATCAGTTACCCTCCACAATGTAAATAAATGGCATTGGTACAGTAGAAAAAGTTACCGCTTTGGGTAAAAACCGAATGCTGGCACCTAGCTAGCAGTCTGTCATTTGAAATGGCCCGTATAACTCTACATTATTCTATTAGGTTCCTTTGACAGACATTCAGCAGACCTGCCTACACAGTGATCTACCCAATCTGAATACCTTACTGCTCTATAATTCTGTACTGGCCTCTGCCTCCTCATGTTGGAGTACTGGGACGCTTCAACTGTCAAACAATATCTTGCATGGGTATGCAGCATGCTTTGTGAGGATCTGCAATAGAAGGCATAGCTCAGAGGAAGTGGGTGAGGAGAAGCAGGCATGGTTTAATGAGTATGAGTTATACTTATAGAGCATTCTAGAATAACAGCTGTTAGGGAAAAACACATTTTATGTCACAAATGTTTTTATTCTGTTTTTCAGCAGCAGGATGGCAAACTTTATCTGCAACCCACTATTACTATTATACGAGGCACCACTATTGGTGATACGTGTTACAAGTTAGTTGCTATATCATAAAGTTATAGTTTTAATATTGTAAAGTGTCACTCCCTCCTGGTTAGCAAAGATTTTAATTTCTCTCCGCTTCCTAGCTAGCAGTCTGGATTCTGCAGCCATTGGCCAGCAAGAGAGTGAATTCCATTTGTTAAAATGGCAACTGCACCTTTGTGAATTTGCAACTGGAGTGACATCATCAGCGGCAGAATCCAAAGTAGTGGATACATTCTTTAATTTAAAGTAGTAATAAGCACTCAATATATTTTTTTTAAATAATGAATTCAGATCAAACCAATATACATTTCCCTGCAAAGTATTTCCTAAAATGTTTGCCCAATCACTTACAGTCATTATGTTTCCAAACAGCTGGCCCCAACTCTCTCAGCTCAGGTTCCCTGAACTTCCTGTCCAGTACAAGATCACAATTTCCAGCATCCATCCATCTACTAGCTTGAAGGAGGAAAAGGGAGCAAGGGGTAGGGGAGTGGATTGTCTTGCTATAGCTATGAAGCACACATAGCTTACTAGGGTGACTCGATGTGACCCTGCTAGGGAAAGGAGCCACTCTAAAACAGGATGTCAGGGCCAGAGCTCAGGGTCCAGGGGATCAGCTAATTCTGCAGGAAGTTAAAACTTTTAAACATCAAGGAGAGGCATCCTTTCTAAGTGATTTAGTCAGCATTTGAAGTAGCTTAAAACATTTTGACTTTAATATCACTTTAAACATTTCTATTATTGTTTCTTCTTGTTATAACATTATGTTCTCCTGAGTGGGGCCCTTCTCTCCTTTGTAGCCACATTGGCTAATGCAAATTTTTTAAAGTAACATACTCTCATACAGAGCACAAGGAGTCATCCTCTCTCTCTCTCTCTCTCTCTCTCTCTCTCTCTCTCTCTCTCTCTCTGGATGATGACTTGGCACTGAGCATCAGGATGTTTCCCTATATCTTTTGATGGCTGTCATGTGACCTGTAATGTCCCTTCCTAAACTGCAGAGAACAAATGGAAAAGCAAACTGACAGGTCTGCTGCAGTCGTCAACCACTAGATCAGGGCTGGACAAACCAAAGGGGCAAGGTCGTGAATGCTTCTTAAAAATTCCAACTGGTTGGAGGTTTTGTGTAGTTGTCAGTAGTGCTGACTCCTAAAAACAATCCTGCTGGCTCCGAGATTGGACAGGCTTCTGAATTCCGACTTATTTGTCCATCCCTGAATTAGAGTATCCTCCAAAAAGTGGCAGTATATAGAGATCATAAAGCTTCAATGAAGAAACTGTATCCAACACTGCAAAAACACAGTGCTAACCACTAAGCCACCTTGTATGTCTAGGACAGGGAGGGGACAGTAGTAAAATAATGTGGCAGGAAGGTTTAATGGGGATGTTTGGGAGAAATTAGAGGACGAGCACCTACATCAGTTCCTGTGTAATTGTAATATCATTTTGTAGGTTTTTAATACATCTCATTCCATCAACAGCTACAATGGGCTGTTAGATGTTGAAGTATAGCTATAATGTAACAGAGGCCATACTAATAATGTGCTTTGTCTTTCATTAATTTTACACATTGGCTGTCAGCATTGTATTTGTTTTCATCAGCATTTAGTGTTGTATGAATAGAACAAAGGCAGGCATTAGCAGCAGTTAGGGTTGACGTTATCAGCCTGCATGGCACAGTACCATTAAATGCTCTTCTGTCAGGAGAACATGAGTACAAATGAAGCTTTTCTTCTATCTGTGCAAGACAAGATTTCATCCCTTTAGTGTAACATCTCTGTTGTTCTATGTGTTACACTCCTGCTATATGTATTGAAATGAAGAGGATTACAAAATCAATACCCCTAGTGATTTCTGCACAATGCTAAGCTTGCGCACTTAATTTACTGTGTCATTATTGATACTGATAACATCGCAATAATATCTCATGCTCTGGGGTAAACAACATTTCTGACCCGAAGCAAAGAATAAACATTTTGTCAGGTGTATGCAATGTGAACAAAGAGTGGGGCTGCTTTCTTATCAAAGAATAGCATTCAACAATTGAAATCCTGGGAGATAATGTTATTCAGTTATGACTATCAACAATACTGAAGACATCTAATCTGTACAGTGTGATCTTGGTTACTATAGCTGTTCAAGGGCTTTCCTTAGAAATTGTAATAATTAGAACAGAATTAAAGAAGAACTTCACAGCCAGGCCCTAAAGCTAGCCATATAGGTGTAGATGTCTCTTGTTCAGCCCATGTGAGTGGTGGAATCTACACTGTCGGCTATTGCATTCCGACAGCCATGATGATACCCATCTCTATACCCGAACAGTGACTGCATCTGATGGGTGCCGACAGTGCCACCCACAGCTCAAATTTCAGCTCAAATTTCAGTTGATTCTTCAGGAATTGGCCAAAATTCAAACTGTGTATGGCT
The DNA here is from genome assembly GCF_000935625.1 of Nanorana parkeri. Taxonomy (NCBI): domain Eukaryota; kingdom Metazoa; phylum Chordata; class Amphibia; order Anura; family Dicroglossidae; genus Nanorana; species Nanorana parkeri. The sequence goes on along the minus strand of NW_017306397.1, from coordinate 1,663,115 downwards.
ACCTTAAGTCTTTGTTTATGTACATATATACTCTTTCATATATACTCTTTTGCCCTTTGCCTCCATTTACTGTGAAGGAAGTTGGGGTAGGAAGTAAAGAGTAGTGACCATTGTTTTTATCAGTGAGTAAGTAATTTAGAGAGTTTTAGGAGGGCAAATTCAGTGGAGTGTTATTGGTGAAAGCCAGATTGTAAATAGGTCAAGAAGGTTCCCTCTGGAGTTAGTAGACTAGGTGTTCTAGGAGTTTGTAGGTAAACGGGAGCATGGAGATTATCCTTAGGTTTTTTAGGTTGGTGGGGTCCAGTGAGGGCTCTTTAGGTATGGGGGTGATCAGTCCATGTTTTAGAGGAGAAGGGAAAATGCCAGTAGAGAGGGAAATATTGAAGTCATGAGTTAGAGAAAGTAGGATAGAGCCGAGGGTGACTGGTGTAGTGATGAAGGAACAAAGGTTTACCAAACTCCTGTCTAGTGACAGGGTCAAAAGAGGAAAGGATGCAGTGTACCGGTGGACCTGATATTGTAATTGGGAAAGATAACTGGATAGAGGAGATCTCACCACAAATTGCATGCGTCTTGTTTTCTAGATAACTGGAAATGTCCTGGGTAGTAAATGAGTTAGCGGATGGATGCAGTGAGGGATAAAGTAAAGAGGTAAAGACAGAAATGAGTTGAAGGGGAATGGATGATAGGGTGTTAATGAGAGTGACAAAGTAAGTGTGTTTGGCACCAGCAGGGGAGGAATTATATTTTAAGAGGGCAGCTTTATACAGCTTTATACACTATTATATGTGAAGTCTAACAAGGACCCAGTTTCACTGCCACACTCGCTGAAGAGCTTGGCTATGTCTTTTGAGACTTCTAGTATGATCTGTTTGCCAAGGCTGTAGTGGACACTAAATTTGTATGTATTTGTATGTATGAGAAGAGCAAGTGTAGCTAGGGAGGAGGAGAGCGAGCAAAAAAAAGGAGGGTTGAAGTGGCAAAGGTTTGGGGGGTTTGGAGTTGAGGACAGAGTGAGTGTGAAACTGATAAGCTTGTGGTCAGAGAAAGATAAAAGAAGTGTTGAAGAGGTTTCAAGGAGTGCAGAGGTGGGATAAAACAGGGTCAAGTATATTGCCATCAGAGTGAGTACTAGTGTTTGTCCATTGCATTAGGTCAAAAGATGAGGTTAGGTTGAGAATTTGAGAGGTAGCTGATGTGTTAACAATGATAGCAATGTTTTTGTTTTTTTTTAAATCCTCTTTATTCAAAATTTGTTTTTTTTTCCGACAATCAACAATAATAATTTACAACCACAATTAATAGTGTAATTTACAACAACATGATTATACATCCACATACATACATACAACTGACATTTAAGACACTGCTATTTTCGCAATTTAGTCCATATTTTAACATTTACATTTCTTGGTCAACCCTGAACGATCTTCATATTATATATGCCAAATCTTAAATTGGCTTCCCACATAACCTATCTAACTTCCTTCACCCTCCCCTTTTATATCGTGATATTTTCTACCTCCGTATTTAGTGCTTCATATTAAATAATTTTGTATATTATTTAGGTGTTTACTCCCGTATTATGTAAAAAAAAAAAAACAAACAAACAAACTCCCTACTACATATCTATAGTGTATATTTTACATATTGCATATTTCTGTTACCTATCCTCCCTTTATTCGTGGTATCACACCCCCTCCATTCTACCTCTATATTTAGTGTTTCGTATTAATTAATTTTATATATTATTTGTAGTGTTTATTTCTGTATTATACCATTATTTTAATGTCACCAATCCCCTGTTCCTGTCCCTCCCCCTCCTCACAATTCAGTAAACACAGCCTGGGATCCACCTCCAGTGAAATGATAGCAATGTTAAAGTCACCACGAATGGTCACCAAGAATGCACCATATAAAATAGGAGAACATCTGAATATGTTAATTGTGCCTAAGCAGTTCTCTGGAAAAATGTTCCTTTTGCCTTGAATTTCTCCTGAAAATTAGCATTTCTGGAGCTAGGCACTCCTGTGCTTTGAGCCTCATAGCTGTATATCTGCAGTGTTAGATCCTCAAAGGCATTGCTGCCTATGACTACTAGTGTCCTGAAATTTGAAGTGAGATATGGTGATGTAACTACTGTGTTGCTCACTGTTTTCCTTGTAAGAAAGAAAGCTGTACCTCAGGACCTGCAGTGCAAGGATTTCCCTGCGTCTGCATTCTGTGGATATGTGCATTCTGTACATCTTCTCTGGCTCCATGAACATTACTCACAAGTCATTAGATCACCAGTCATCAGGGGGCCAGTTCTTACTTGAGGAAGTAAAGCCCTGCCTCTACCAAGATGGTGCCGTTACACAGAGACACATAGTAGAACATTGCATGGTTAGTAAGTAATGGGGAAGAGACCAGCAGCAGTTTGCCCACACGCAATACTGGTGACTAGTGCTCTACATCCTCCACAATTCAAATCCTTTTTATAGCATAGTGGTGGTGTGGACTGACTTTATTGTAAACAAGGCACTTTGCCATGTCTATGTGCTAGACCCTACGCATCTGGTAAAAACAGGCCCTTAAGGTTTGGCTCTATAACAAAATAACTTTGAGATGTGTTCTCTTCCTTTGATTCACTGTTCCTCCAAATGAAATGTCATTGTGCTGCAAAGATCACTTTTCATCAGTTCATTGTGGTCAAAATCATATTTTCCTTTGCTTTGCTTCAGTTTCTTTGCCTGTTTACCTTCCCGTTGTGTTGTAGATATCCGCTTAGTTGATCACTGTGTGTCTTAACTAGATGGCACAGACTTTCCTGTTTTTCTACCACTTTCCAGAAGTACAGCACCCAGAAAAGTACCACACACTACTTTCTTCATCTCAGTGTTGTTCTAAACTGTATTGAAATCTATTGCATATGTAGGCCTTCACTGAATTCTGATGGGAGATTCAGGAGCTTGGCATCATTTTTGTTTGTTTGTGTAGACAGAGAAGAAAATATTAAAGGATGACTATAATTATAACTATAACAGCTATGCTTTGTCAATACATGTTATTATAACTCCAGACTGCTACAAAAATGCTTTGGCAACAGGAATTGAGACATAGCATCAATAAATGTATGATGAATGTCCTGTTTCACAATTTCTCAAAGGCCACATTAGTAAATTAGAGAAATAGACCAGCTATCCCTAATGAAAAGCAAATTACAGAGACAGAATTAAATATCTCTTTGCTATAAGGAACACTTTAAAGTAAACCTGCAATTATCAAAATATTGGAGACTTCATTGGTGACTTCTGTTGGCTCCAGGGCTGTCATCATTATCCTGGGTTTACTACTTAGCGAGTAAATTACCTGGAACAAGCATGCAGGAGTTGCATGCATGTTCCAAATCAGTGACTAAGTATAATCAGAATAGGAAGACATTCACAGATGCTAAATCCTTAAAAACATAGCCAACAGTTCTGATATTTCTCTCCTCAAATCTAGCCAAAACTAAGTTTTGTTTGTTTGAAATAGAATAGGGAAGAGTTAGAACTTCTTTCCATGTAACTCTAGGGCAAGCAGAGATAACAATAGCCATACACGGCTCGAACATTGTCTGATTTGTGCTGAATCGAGAGAATTGCAAGCATGCAAAATGCAAAAAACGGATAGCGGATTTGATTGGAAGGAGACAGGGGAAATTTGTCAGTTAAACATTGACTGCTTACAATTAGATGAAGTCATTGATTGAGTATCAGATAGCAGCAGGTGTCTGTCAGGATACAATAGCTGACAGTGGAGATTCCTCCATCCACACTATTTACAGTGGATGGAGAAACCTGCTGAATGGCAGGGGTGGACAAATAATATGGAATCTAGGAACCTGTCTGTTTAATCCAGAAGCCAGAAGCATTTATTTAGGAGCCAGCTCCATTGACACTAGATAACTTCAAAAGTTGGTGCAGGCTGTCATTTTTTAGGAGCATTGTGTACCTAGCATTTGCCCAGCCCTGGTGAACAGCTAGCTTAATTGTATTTCTTGCTGTTGGCATTCCAGTAAGAGCGCTTTTCCTTCACTTCCAGCTGTGGTAGCAACTTACCTCAAGGATGGAAAATTAGGAAAAATATTTTCAATTGGGAAAAAAAGCCTAATAGAGGTTCTAACCTTTTCTCCACTCTTTCCAATGCTGCAGAAAGTGTTGACCAGAGTTTTTATTTACATTGTGTTTGTTGCTATAGTTCTTCCAGAATTTCTAAAGCTGGTCATACATGAGGGGATCTGATTAGCCAGAGTTCAAAATATGTTATTTCTGGTGTATATCATGCTTGGCCAGTCATTTGCCATTAAATGGTGGGTTTATCTAAAGTTTAGAGAGAAAATGAATGGTTTATATATACATTTAAGGGTTTCTTTTCTTTATAAATTAGTGCTCTATATGTTTTAAATACATTTTTACAGAACATTTCCATGCAATAAGGTGAAACCAATTATCCTAATGCTACCAACAAACACAGCAATTGTACTACAGTCACAAAGTTAATAAATACCAAATAAAAAATAAATAAAAATAATATATATGTATATATGTATATATATATATATATATACATACATACGAGGGAGAATCAAAAAGTAAAGGCAATAAGCCAATTTATAAATTATGTGATAACTGGAACAGAGAGACGCTTGGGCAATGCAACATATTTACATAGCTTGTCGGATAGGTCGACCATACGCAGTGCAGCACTCGGACTTTAGTCGAATGATAGTCACATGGACAGAAACATGGATGCTCCACTGTGAGATTGCACCATCAAAGAACAAACATTGCACAGTGTGCTTTCTTTGGGCAGAGGGAGTGAAACCAGAGAAAATTCCATGGCATATGTTGGCTCAGTATGGTCATAGCACCATGAATCAACAAAAGGTTTATGAGGGGGCAGAAACGTTTAAAGCGGGAAGAACAGGGGTAACCGAGGAAGCTTGGTTGCAACCTAGTTCTTGAGACGGAGTATTCTGGAGAGAATTGTCACCGGCGATGAAACATTGATGCATCACTATGACCCAGAGAGCAAAAGGAAGGAGTCGCTCCGTGGTCGCTGGTACATCTTAGATGGTTGCACTCCTGGCTTTAGCAGCAGCCAAAAAGCTTCTTCTCTGCAGGAATACAGAAGCTAGTTGAATAATACAAGTGCATCATCTTGCATGGGGACTATGTGGAAAAGTGATATGTTCAAGTGCTCACAGTTACGTCTATTAATGCTGTTAAATGCATTTTGCATACAACATTTTTTATTTTTTATTTTTTTACCATGCAGCTGGTCTAAAAATCTTGGATATTACTGGAGACAAAGGTGGGAACTTCTTAATTGAATTTACATGTTTGCATTTTTTTGTTAACAGTTCCAATAAATGACAAGTATAGGCTCAATTTAAACCTTTAACACAAAACTAAGGATGTGTACAGTATATTTAGCCATATCACTGTAGTTTCCAAATATTTTTGCAGTTGAAAATAAGGATTCTTATCCTGGTGTGTTTTATGAATTGAGCCTATTGAAAGCTTTATACATGGTGAATTCACATACACTAGTTAAACAGTGTCTTTCCACTATAACAAAAGTAAGTATATCATTTATTGTGCAGGTTTAATGTGAATTTGTGCTGACGTAATCCTGTTTATTGGTTGGTGTCAGAGAGGTGCTTTTTGCAGATGTTGTTAATGTGTTGCTTATCACTCAATAAAATGCATTCTCTTGCTGTTGACAGCTCATATCCAGGCAGCCCGTGCCCTAATGATAACAGGCTCTTTACTGGGGCTTCCAGCCGTCTTCCTGCTTCTCTCTGCCATGCCCTGCATCCGAATGGGCCATGACCCTGGAACAGAGAAACACAAGCGCTTTCTGTTGGGTGGAGTGCTTATCGTCATTTTGGGTAAGTCAAAGAGGAAATTCACAGTGGGAGATGCTCTGCTATTGTTTTCACTTGTGGCCGGTATGATTAGAAAGGGGGTGGCTGGTTGTGTATGAAGTGGTATATGTATTTGTAGAGTAATTTCAAAAAATAACAACACGCCAACATCACTGGAATAATAGGTGATAAGTAATACTGCATGAGTGCCAATAAAGTTGGCTAATACAAGAATTTACATGTAAGAACCTGGTTTCCCTGATTGTTCTGATCATGCACATAATTATACAATGCACTATAATTGTATATTATTGTGGAGATAGATCACTACAGAGGAATTAACAAGGGGCATTGAACAAAGAAGATTAAGTGCACCGAATAATGGTATCATTTATTAAAAGAGGACATCATGGCTGCTTGATTGGAAATATGGCATCATGTTAAAATCAAAATTATGTATGTGAAGATATTGCGTATGCATTTGAAGCATGCAAGCAGGGCTAGATTTCCCACAAAGCCACCGAGGTCCTGGCGGGTAGTTTTATTCTACATTTAGCCCTGCTTTGGTCAAGCAGAGTTAAATGTAGAGCGTGGGAAGCTGCAGCTTGTTTTATACAAGTGATCTTGGCGAAGCCTGCTCATCCGTCCTCCCCTGCCACCCCACCCCCCCTCCATGGTCCACCCCGTTTCTCCAGCTTCCTCTGTCCCCCATGGCCGCCTCTCTCCCAGCTATGGTTTTCGGGGTCCCCCACTCTTCTGGGGGACCCAGGACCACGGAAAGGTAGTTCAGGATGGAGAGCGGGGATCAGAGCGGAAAACATCAGTTCTCAGCTCTGCTCCGTGTGAACACTGAGACGGTAGAGCTGCACGTGCACCCTTCCCATCTCAGCTGTCACAGGAGAGCAAGCACAGTGCTGTGCTCAAACTCCTGTATTGGAAGTGACAGGTTCAATAAAGAGAACCTGTCACCTCCAAATGCTATCACGCAGGGGCTTGTTAGTGCCTAGCAGGTGGATTTGTATTGTTTATTGTTTATCAAGCAAATTTTAACAATTTTGTTTAAAAAATGGCTATGGTTTACTCCCTCTTGTCTTTTCATGGTGCAGTCTCCATGTCCTTGACACTACTCTCCCAGACGCACTCATCCCCAATCTTTCCCTTTCAGTTATCTTTCCCTTCCTCATCATTAACCATTATAGATAAGAGGTAATGTTACACCCCCCCCCCCAACAAATCTTTGATATCAGAACCACAAATATAAAAGGGTGAACTTGGCCTTTAACCCATAGTGGATTGAGTCCAAGCTGATGCAGGTAAATAATAATCAGAAACATGTGTCTGCAATATTCATTTTTTATTTACTGTTTTTGCATTTTACAACTCAAACACTTTTTTTTGTCATTTATCATCTTTTATTGTTCTTTCTGATAATAAATAAAACATTGAAAAAAAAATAAACTCACACAGCTGGATAAGAGAAATGACTCATCGCTCTTCCCGCCTGCTCTGTATGGCGCAGTTAGAAAAAAAGCTGCTGCTGTGCTCTCTCTTTAGAAAACCCATAATGCTCTGTGACACCAGCGTCATTAGTGCACCCTATGTTAAGTGTTTATTTGTAAAATAAAGATTTTATTTACATGGTAAAAAATATTAAAGAGTAAAACATGAACAAAAAATGTAAAATAAAACTGACAGAAATGTATTCTAGTTTCCCTTTAAACCGGAAACATACACATAACATTAACTATCTCTTCAGTAATAAATCTATTAGAGGCTGATGTATTAATGTGAGTGATCATTTTAGTGCCCTGTCCCCTTATGTGAGGAAGTCAGCTGATTACACAGCAAAGGACCCAGATAAGAAATGATGGTGTTGTTTCCTGTGACTGAAAGCATATTACATGATAGGATGTAACCATCTGTCAGGCAAAGGAAGCAGGATAAAAGACAATTTTTCCACATATGAATGCATTTTCTTCCTAAATATAATTAACATAATGAAAGAATGAGAAAATGTAGTTACAGACTTATTGGCTTTCATTCAAATTACGTTAACTTTGGCAGAAGACAGAAAATGTGGAGGGAGGACAGAAATATTCAATGTTTCTTATCCTTTAAACAATTATGAGAAAAGTAATACAAATTATTTATAGCAAATGCATTATGTCTGTTTAAAGTAAACAGTAGCGCTACTGTCACCTGCTTATTCAGGGTAAAGTGACATTGTCTCCTCATTGCTACCCACCAGCAGGTATACTTACCCATCCACACTCCCCGGCTGCCTCCCCATTGCAGTCCACACTGGGTTATGCTGGGTATTCGAGGTGAAAATATTGTATTAAAAATCTCTTTGGAACATTCGATAATGCTACCACAGACTTTTGTTAAAAATTCTGTTCAGTTTTAACATTCGATTTTAGACTAAATGGAGTTTCTCGAACAAAAACCACATTCCCTATTAGAATTTCGTTTGATAATTTTTTTTACATTCTGCTCCTTTGATTTTTCTGTTGTTACAGTTGAAAACGTTCATCAATTTCACCCCATTATCTATTAGGACATTTTACAACTGCTTTCGAGCAAATTCTGTTTATACCCAGCTTAAGCTCTGGTGTTGCAGCACATCACTCTGCTCCCCGTTGTACTCCATACACAGACTATCCTGCATGCCAAAACTCAGCATTTTGCAATACGGGTTAGGGTGAACAACCCCTGACGTTGACCTGAACTCAAAAAGTGAAGATTTGCTATGTTATAGGGAACATTTCGAAATGTTAATTGTACCTAAGCAGTAGTCTGAAAAATCTTCCTTTTGTGTTTGCACTTCCTGATATTTGAGGGTACCTAGGCACTCCTACAGCCTCATAGTTGTATATCTGTATTGTGAGATAAAGGCAATGCTGCCTCTGACTGCTAGTCTCAGGAGATTTGGTGATGTCACTTCTGCGCGGATCACTGTTCTCCTTAATGGAGGCTCAGACATAAGGAAGCAAAACCCTGCCTCTACCAAGATGGCTGCCTCCACACAGACACAGTGCAGAACAAGGCATGGTAATTAAAGGAAAATTATGAAGCGAGTGATTTTCACTTAGCCTCATAATCTGAGCCGACCTGTGTCAATGAAACTGTCACAGGTCGGCTCAATAGATCGGGAAGTGAGAGAACACATACCGTCGCTCGCTCACTTCTCCATCTATCCGTGCAGAGAGCCGTGACTGTCACTCACGGCTCCCTGCAAGGATTCCCCCTCCCCTGTCTGATCCTCCAGCGCTGACTGGCGGAACGGATGGGTAGGGGGCGGGTACAGCTGGCTTTGCCTCTAGATAGGCAGAGCCAGCTGTCACTCACGCAGCTGGGTGGAACCAGACAGAATTGTCGGGATCTGTTCCGGCTGCGGTGTCTCAGTATACCGCGAGTTGTAGCTCACGGTATATTGAGCTTTGGGTGACGGGAGGACGCTAGTTTGTGTCCTTCCGTTACTCTTAGGAGAACTATGGGGTTAAGCCCTAACCCCATAGTTCTCCTTTAAGTACTCATTTTTGTTTAGGTGCTAAAATAAGTACTAATCACCCAATCCATGGAGTTGGCACCAGTCCTTGGAACCTCTCCACCCCTCTGCTGCAGCTGTCTAAGGTCATGTGAGTCATTACATTCTATACACAGTGTATAGGACATGAGGATGCCAAGGAACATACCATTGCTGCACAGGAGAAGGAGACAGCCTGGAGCGAGCAGTGTCTAAAGGTGCCCATACACTGCTCGATTCTCGTACGAGAATCGGACGAAATCCCGCGATCGTACGAGAATCGAGCAGTGTGAACTAAGACGTGCGACCGTTTCTACTGTACGGTCGCACGTCTTTTGTCGAAGCAACATGTTCGAAACCCCGCCGAGAATCGTACGATTCTCGGCGGGTTTCTAGCCTGCTCGCCCGATAGCTGCGGAACGGGCCGGTGTGCGCACACGCACACTGCCCGTTCTGCATTGCCGTCATCGGAAGCCCGCCCCTCAGCGGGGCGGGCTTCCGATGATCGCAAGTACGATCTGCCCGTCCAAGGTGGGCAGATCGTACAGGCTTTTAATGAGCATACGACCCTCGCAAGAAAAAAGTCTTGCGATGGTCGTAAGGTGTATGGGCACCTTAACCCCATAGTTCTCCTTTAAGTAAGGAGGAAAATATCACCTGTAGGGAGACTACAAACAATACTGGTGTTTTGTTTTTTTTTTTTTGGGGGGGGGGGGGGGACAGCTTCCAGAGTCCAGTTCTTCTTTAACTGTTTAGGCAAACACAGCATTACATAGTTCCACAGTTTGCCAATGGCACCAAGGGTTCAAACTTTAGGAGTCTGGACTAGCATAACAGAACAAAACAGGTAGCAAATTTACAGTGTTAACTATTTTGATTAGTGAGCATTGAATATTTTTCATAAATATTTATAAAAGGAGAGTTACCCTTTAAACCATAATAATCTCTTCTTTTGTGAAGAATTTCTGCCATTATACCTTGATAAATCAGTGAATGCTCAGAAATCTTTTAGAAATAGTTGTCAGCTGTAGCAATTACTTTTTCTTTATTTTGTATTGTGTAAGAATAATTACCTCGCATAATAAATCCCAATAATTCTGTTTTGTGGTTGACGTAGCTCTGACTTACGTCTCTGTTTATGACAAGCCATCGTCTTTCTAAACCCCGCTGCTGATGCTTCATGATCGGCACAGGAGAAGGATGAGTAATGTCCAAGGTAATATAATGAGTGAATCATCACTGAGTCACCATGGTGTTGCCAGACAACTGATACTTTCTTAATAGGTGAGCATGACCCACACACCAGTCAATTCACCTCCTGGCTGCTGATCAGTAATGACAGGAGACATCATTACTTTACCTTTTTCTACAAATGCTTTTCTAGAAAGGCTACAGGAATAGGCAATCAGGATCAGGCTTCATAGAGGAAGGAACTGCAAATACATGTGAAATACTATACAGAAAAATATAACTATATAATATATAGAAATCTTGCTTTTGAAGTCTATTTTTGAACCAGCACTTTCAGGAGTGTCAATTGACTGGTCCCACATTGTTTTATTTGTATTTGGGCAGCTTAGATGAAAGTAGTGCTTGCTAAAGTTATTCTTTAATGCCTATCTACGGATAAAAAAAACTCCCTTTGCAGGGGGGCTACCCCCACACTGCAAGACTTAACTGCTTGTTTATATCTGGGGGAATTGTATAAAGGACTTTTACTTACCCGATCCTTGCACCACCAGTGGTCAACACTGACCTCTCTTCTCTCCGCTCTGGCTGTGGACTGTCCCTCGCGTCCCCACATCTAATGCAGGGATATGGGCTTTGCAATAGACAAGATGGTGTCAGTGGGCCCCTGACTGCTGGAGCAGAGGGGGAAAGAGGCTGTGGGCACCAGTCTTGGGATCAGGTACCTTGTGGTGCTGGGTAGCCCCACTGCAATAAGTTGGGGTTTTTTTATTCGAAGGTAGGCTTTAAACCTAAAAATCTTGAAGTTTAAGGCCTCCTCTTCAGCTGACAGTGTTGTCACTGGGACAGGAAATGAGAGAATATCTCTGTATCAGTGACATTAGTAGAGTTGGGTGTTCAGGTGGCCATACACTGTGAGTTTTTTCTCATTCAGTGACGAGTGCTTAACGAGAAAAAACACTAGATTTCCCCATTCATGCTAAACAGTGTGAATCTTCCCTCCTGGGCTATTGTATTCATCAGCCGCTGCTCTAGTGGGTGCTGAATACCTGAACATCACCTGCATCTGATTGAATGCTAATACTGCTCGGCTGAGGAGGAATTGACAATTGTTGAGCAGAAGGGTGTCAGCGTGGGCCATACACTGCTTGAGTCCTTCTGACTCGGCAGTGTATGGCCAGCTTTAGAAAGAGTGTCAGTTTTATGTTTGGGCTGTATTTCATCTGAGATTTTTCTTCACTTTCTCTCCTGGTGACAACATTGTCATCGGGACAGGAAGTAAGGGGAAATCTCCCCGCAGACAGCAATACAGTCTAACAAAGGTTCTTGTGCTTCTTGCCTTTCTAGTTTTGGCTGCAGTCCAAGGAACTAAATGCTAAGAAGCTCGCACAGCAAAAACCTTCATTACATAGGCATCAAATGGATCTCATGAACAAAGGAACATAAAACAAACATTCCGATTGTTGCCTTCATCATAAAAATGTGTATTGTGGAAAACATGCAACGGAGGGTGGCATCGCTGTAACATGTTCATCTGCTTTTGGATGATTCAGTTCTTGGCACAGTGCTCTCTTGAATGCTACAAACCAGCATTATATGTGATAATAACCACCTTTGTGTAGGTCACTTGTGCAGATGCTGAGGTAACACAATGTGCCAGGGTGAATCAGGATATATAGGCGAAGCGACTCAGTCATTTGCCAAATTATACTAGACATCTTTAATTTAAAGTGACATTAAACCCTCAGATTTTTTAACATAAACCAATACTGTAATGTGTGCCTTACTGTAATCCATGGTAGTTTCCCTTCTCTTTGCTGCTCTTCCTTTTAAATCCTCATGTCTTCTCATGCTTGGGGAGAACTTCCCTTTTCAGCTCAGGGCCTCTTCCTGTAGTGCTGGCTCAGGTTACAAGAAACGTATACGCAGACACCGTGTATCCATTCCAGAGACAAGGCAGTCTGCTGCAAAACAGAAGTTCTGCCCAGCATGAGAACAGATACAAATGTAAAAGGAAGAGCAGCAAAGAGAAGGGAAACTACCATGGATTACAGTAAGGCACACATTACAGTATGGTTTTATGTTAAAAAATCTGAGGGTTTAATGTCACTTTAAGGAAGCTGCATGTTTCACTGCCATCCCAAATCAAAAAATAAAGTGCTTATTCCTTATCTTAGGACAGTGAGCACAAACGACAAGGCTGAAAAGCTAAATGAGGTTTGGAATAATTGGTTGCTATTAGCCTATATATGTCTTGTAATCCAGTGGTTCTGTATGCACAGTTGGCCTTAAATGAGTTCTAAAGTCATATCATACACTATCCTTTTATAACATCAGCATTGTAATAGGAATACATACTATAGTATGTAATGCAAAGCTGAAAAAACCCTTTTATGTAGTGAGTGCTGCTTTCCATCTGCCCATCAACAACTTCCTGGATTCCCAGCCTGCTTTGTGTCTCTTTCCCTGCTGCTTGATGTGATGCAATCTTAATTTGTCAAGACTACATATCCTATCATGCATTGCTTCCAGCAAGCAATGATGATTTTACATGGTTGGAAGTTCAGGTCCTGAGTTGTAGATCTGATCACCAGCATACACGCAATAAATCCTTGATCCTTTTTAAATGTATTGAATCATCATCACAATTTGTCATACGCAGCCAACATTTCAAGGTCACACAGGGTCCCTTCCTCAGGGCGATATAGTGACATCAATATGTTGCCCTGAGGAAGAAACCCTGTGTGGCCCCAAAACATTAGCTGTGTATGACAAATGGTAAAGATGAATGAATAAATTGGAAAAGGATCAAACATTTATTGTGTGTGTGCTGGTGATTATGCAATCTACATTTGAGTTCTACATGGTGCCACCCATGTCATCACTACGAGCACCACCATCTTACAATATCTGTAATAACTCAAGGCAACTGGACTTGCTGTATTATCCTAGAAGACGTTCCACTGGTCATCCAACCAGCTTTCTCAATTCAGAATGAATTGTACAAACATTATCTGGAAATAAATATGGTGAATGTTGCTCCAATCCACATAATCTGTTAGTCGCAACCAGGTGTTGATTGCATTTGCATAATTGGAGCTAGGGGGTGTTAATAACCTGCCCAGAGAGAGGTGTTAAAACTGCATCGTATGTGGCAGACAATAGATGTCTCACCCCTCCACCTCTATTCAAGCGTGGGGGGTGATTTGCATAGCCGTGTCCATTATCTCGAGAAGCGAGACAAACCCCTTATTTTTTAGATTTGTGATCAAATTAAGATATGCGGATATGCTTCTATGACTGTTTCCAGAAGGCTCTACTGTGATCAATACTGCATGTAGCTCAAACCACTGACAACTGCTAGTGAGTTAATGAATTTCAGAGTCTATTTAAATATGAACCAACATATTCCACCCACATGATAAATGGATTGAAATTGCTTTACTGGAACCTCTTCGTTGGTTTGATTATTTCTCTGAGAAATATGCTCACTCTGACTTCCTTTGTATTACTTCTAAGTTGACTGACTTTGTAAAGCACCTCTTTCGGTTAAAGAAGAGGGAATGTATTAAATATCGGAATGTTAAACATGGATAAGTAAGTGGAATATGTTCCCTTCTGATGCATTAGTATTTAAATAAGTAACTATTGACTGACTCACTTTGCAGGCAGATTCAATTTAAATGCTGTAAAGTCAATTGAAGTCCATGAAGAACAGGTTATCAGTTTGTAGTTTACCATTTTATTTTTGCTAAATGCCAGACTAAGCATATATAATCTACTCTTGGCTGTGGCCTGAAATAGACTCAGGTGACCTGTTTATTCCATATTGGGAACCATTAGATAACCTTCTATATTAGAAGAATCTCTGTCCGGTGTAACTCTGCAAATATCTGAATGACAGCCTTGTTTAAATCTGAACAGTTATCTGTAAGGTCAATGTACAGCTACATATGTTTTTCCATGCAGTGGGGCTAACCCCGCACTGCATGGGTTAAAGAAGAACTATGAGGTGAGTGCTTTTCACTCATGCTCATAGTTCTAGCCGACCTGTGACAATGAAACTGTCACAGGTCGGCTCAGTAGATTGGGAAGTGAGCGAACACATACCGGCGTTCGCTCTCTGCCGTGACAGGGAAGGAACTGGATTTCCCCCTCCCCGCTCCGATCCTCCAGCGCTGACTGGAGGAACACACGGGGAGGGGGCGGGTACAGCTGTCTCTGCCTCTAGATGGGCAGAGCCAGCTGTCACTCACGCAGCTGGGCGGATCCAGACATAATTGTCGCCTAGGGTGACGGGAGGACGCTAGTTTGTGTCCTCCCGTTACCCTTAGGTAGACTATGGGGAAAAGCCCTAACCCCAAAGTTTTCCTTTAAGTACTCATTTTTGTTTAGGTGCTAAAATAAGTACTAATCACCCAATCCATGGAGTTGGCTTGCTCTTAGAGCAGTCCTTGGAACCTCTCCACCCCTCTGCTGCAGCTGTCTTAGGTCCTGTGAGTCATTACATTCTATACACAGTGTATAGGACAGGAGGATGCCAAGGGACATACCATCGCTGCAGAGGAGAAGGAGGCAGCCTGGAGGGAGCAGTGTCACAGCCGGCTGGCTCCAAGGGTCAGGTGAGTATCATTTTTTTATTTTAGCACTTAGACAAAAACAAGCACTTAACCCTTGCAGTGGGGCTACCCACTGTAGAACAGTTTTGCCTGGAGATCTGCTTTAAATCTGTCCATTCTGTTCTATAGGTTCCCAGTCAGAACATTCAGATCTGTGCAGGAAAATTACAGCTCTTTCACTTTGATTGCTAGCCAAAGTGCAATTTAGATTTGATTTAGATACAAATGATAAGACTGATTACATGCGGTTTTGGTGCTATGCTTTTAATTTTTAAAATAATCCCAGGATACACTATGTGTTTTTATACGTTTTAATAAAGACGTTCTTGAATTAAAAATAAATAAATAATCCCAGGAAGAAGTAACACTGTCACCTCCCATGCTAGACTTGCGTTTGACATTATGAACGATTGGCTCTTTATTTAAATATGTTGCCTACAATATGAATTAGCTTAAATCTTAAAATTATATTAAAGTCAAAAGGATTTTAAGCTTTTTCAGATGCTGATGAAATCTCCTACAATGAATGCTGCTTCTTGATGTATAAAAGTTTTAGTTTCCTGCAGAATCAGCTGGTCCCCTGAGCACTGGTCCTGACTTCCTGTTTTAGAGTGACTCCTTTCTCATGCAGAGTGCTATGCAGTCACCCTTGTATGTGCCAGTAAGCTGTGTGTGTCTCCACAAGCACACAGAGACAACCAATTTTTCTAATCCCGCCCCCGTTGCCACTCAACTCCCTCCTCCCTTCTTCAAGCTCGTAGGTGAAGAGTTGCTGGAGTCTGCTCAGTCCTTTGTGATCTTATACTGGACAGGAAGTGTGAGAAAGCTGAGCTGAGAGACTTGGGAAGCATCAAGCCATGTTATTATGTGTACATTTACAAAAGAAATTAAATGTATGTTTTAAAGAAACTAGGGTATGTACCTGGATTTCACCTGGTAGCAACCTGTTGCAATCCAATGTATAGCAGACTGGCAGAGGGAGAAGCAGAACTAGGGGACAGTCAGTTTTGCTGAAGTGCTCATGTGTTTACAAGGAACATGCTAGCAACAGAATAGAGCAGAGAGAGAGAGAGATGAGTGAAGAGATGAGCTTGGCAGTCTGCTGCTTCTCCTCAACTGTTCAGTTACAGACGGGGGGGCTCAACACCTGTAAGTGTTACTTAACTGCAGTAGAGAAAAGTCAGGCTCTGCTCTCTGACAGACCTGTGTAAATATCAGGGTTGAATGGTCAAAAATACAAATTACAAATCCGTTGGCAGGTAAAACAACTCTCATATATGTATTTAAGCTGTGTATTTAGCTGTTTGCCGGGAGTTCAGCTTTAAAGTATGTGAGAACTTAGGTGTTATTGTAATGAATGATTAAGTGAGTGTGCCAGTCTTTCTGTAAGTGGAATATATTGTCTTTGAAGCCTTTACTATACTACCATGTAACATGTTGGAAATGGGGCACAAACAACTGGCAGTACATTGGTTCTCAGTACCAACAAATGTAAATCCTGCAGCACATATAAAACTTGTAAACTGCCCCAACACTTAACCTCCCCCCTGCCTGAACCCTTCAAACTTAACACCTTCTAAAGTTACCCACTCATATACGAGTTAACCAATAGCCCCTATTACTACCTACTGTATATTAGCCAATTTGGTGGTGCAATGGTTTGTTGCACTTCTACAACCCTGACCAACAGTCCCTAGCTGAGCCTGCCCACACATAATTTGTTTGGATGGGATGGTTTGTGTCCTCCAAGACCAGAAATTTTGTGACAGCCACAAAATGTATATTTTGTTTTAAATCAATTTTAATATCCGTTATACCATTTTTTGCTTACACTGCTCTTTTTATTTTTCTTCTCTATAGCATTGAGTGCCATCATGGCCACCATATGGTATCCTGTGGCCACTCATAAAGAAACCACCATTGTGACTTTCGGATACTCTCTATATGCTGGATGGATTGGAGCGGCATTTTGTTTGTTTGGTGGAATAGTCATTGTCTGCTGCACAGGAGAGTCTCAGGCCTTCATGGAAAACCGATTTTATTATTCATCTCAAGGGTCTGGTTCCCCAACCCATGCCAAGAGTGCCAACGTGTAGTAATAAAGTAGTCAGACAAAGCTGACTCCCCGAGGCTGTCAGTATAACATTGCTGATGGACGATGATAACAGATGTGCCTTTATTTGCAGTGTAAGTGCCATAAAATGGTGATTAAGTAGTATTTTCTTAATAGGAACCTGTCAAAGCAGCTATTACCTGTTATAACTGATGATACCTGGATGAGAGCATCCAAGGCATAAAAAGCAGGAGGCTGCAATTCCCTACATTCTGGAAGCAGTGCTAATGTTGGAACAGAACACTCCTACACAGTGCTCCACTGAGAATTAGACCGACATCCGGAATATGGTCTTCAGTGCTGGATGGGAGTCTCGGCTATGCCAGGTAATAGGTGTCCCAACAATTTCCTTTAATGCATAAATGCACCTTTCTTCACCTCTCTAACAACTTTGGTGTTGTAAAGCAACAAAACAAACTCAATTCAAGTTTTAAATGTAACAAATGAAATACATTAGAATGAAAAGGTATGTATTACCTACCACACACTGAAAATGTTCAAACTGTTCTTCCTTTTGTGTTTAGTGCTGTTTACCAATTGCATAGTACCTTTAGAGAGACAGCATTTTGTCGGTCTAATGTTCCTCAATGCACTGAGCAACAGTTTCTCAGTGGTCTTTATTATGTAAGCATATGAGAATAAGACATTTAATAAATACTATTGATAAAGTCAGTTATATTACTGTGATGCCTTACAGTATTACATTTGCTAGAAAGGTGAAAAAAATAAGTGTTTATGTATTTAAGATACTCACTGCACTTGTTGTGCATGCATATTTATCTACTTTATTGGTGCTTGACATTGGATGCTATTGGTAGTCCAATATGTATTTTTTTTATACTTCCTAAAATTCACCATGACATCCAGTTTTCTACTGCTGTTCTACTTTTAATTAATGAAATGTTCAGTAATATGTCATTTTTCTCACTTTTCTTTTACAGTACTAGTATTTAAAACAACATTTTGTATGAATGTATCTGTATACTTTATTTAAATGATTTAAACAATACACATACGTTATTAACAGTCTTACCAGTTAATTAAGCAGTAAATGTTTTCTGTAAAATAATTTCTAATGTGTATGCAATACTTGATGTAACTCATACTGAAAAGTTTGTAGGCACAAGTGTCCCATATGGTGGTTTGCTGATGGGATGCTAGATTGAGTCCTGACTGTGAGAGCATACAAAAAGTGTATTCTTTGCGGCCAGCTCTCAATAAAGAATTCTGTCTGGCCATCATCACTGTAGGTAGACAGAGCAAATTTCTGCTCACAAGCTTACATAGCATGTTGGTGTACAAAGAGAGCAGATGCAGGCAGGATGTAGCTCATCCATGCTCCCCATAGAAGACTGAATCACAAAGAACGGCCACATACTGATGATGTCAGCATTTTCATAAAACTATATTGTTCCAGTTGCACACACTGGTAGCTCCCACCTCAACCCCTCCCCCCCCCCCTTTCTGATGCATTTAAACTGAGGGACAGGCTAAGCTGTAGCCTAGAACTCTATAGACTAACACCCTCTCCACGGTAAAATACGTTGGGTGGGTTTCAGGCGGGCTTTCCAGTGTGAACTTCTGGAACAGTAAAGTTTTATGCAAATGCTGACATCAGCATGTGGCCTTTCTTTGTGACTCAGCTATCACTGTGACCGGAGACGTGTCATGCTAGCAGTTCAACAGTGCCTACTGCAGATGCTTGGAAGTATTGTATGTATGTTGCCTTAGCAATCTTGGCATTATGCATTGTGAAGACTGTAAGTCTGGGAATATGTCTCTGTAATAAATGGTTTTTCAAGTAAATGTAAGAATGTTGTCAGTAATTTATTTTGATCTCTTTAAATCTGTAGTACACATATGTGACTTTCCCAGATTATTAACATTTAGAGTTTCCAGTCTGAAATCATAACTTCAGAAAAAATATCATAAATAGATCATTACTGCCCATGAGTGGTTTACTATTTGAAAAGAAGCAACATGTTAACTTAAAATAGTGCACGTTATATTAATTGAAGATCTAGAACAGGGGTAGGCAAACTCTGGCTCTTCAGCTCCATCTCCACAATTCCAAGCTTTTATATAGGTGCATTAGGGGGTTTGATGATCGCGCACATTATCGACATATGTTAACATGCCCCTTTTGTCTCTATATGTTTGCAAAATCCTTTAACATTCATATTTTTTAAAGCGTATAGAAGGATTAGATACCCCGTTGGGGTCTCACTGCTAAATTGGGCTCTAGTAGAGACATTTCCCCTCCCTAACTGTTGTGGTGACATTGGTTGTACCAGACAGGAAGTGGGGAAAATCTACAACACACACAGAATTAAAAATGCTTTTCTTAGTGGCGTGGGGGTAGACTAGAACCCACATCAGCTCTTTATTGCTTTCTTTGTCCCTGTTCCAGATTTTCTCTTGTTTCCCGTCTAATAAAACTAAGGGGACATTTCTCGAGTGAACCCCTAGCTGGCAGTAAAACTCTAATCCTCCCCCACTCTACCCAAAACTAAAATAAAAAAGGTTTTGACAAGAGGTACACTTCGAGCTGTACTTTTACACTATCTTATATCGCTACTCTATCTTTATATATATTACTTATGCTTAGTTTTAGTGCTTGTGGTAGTTGGGTTGGAGTGTCAAATGTAGCATAAGCAGGTGACCATATTGTAAGGATCCGAAGAACCTGCCAAAGTATATGTTGTCATAGCGAATCACGACACAAGGATTTAGTTGTTTTTTTTAAACTTGTAATTTAAAGCAAAGTTTAAATTTATTTAGAATGTAAATAATGTTAAAAAGAAAATGTTGGCGTGGTTTCCGCGGCAAGCGAGATGGCCGCCTAGTTTCAGAGCTCCTGCCCGTTTGCACCCAATAATCAGCTCCTGCAGCGTTTCCGAGGACGACATGGGCAAGATTGGCCCGCAGTACCCCCCAACGAAAGCACCCCCCACGAAAGGGAACTCACACAACCCGCAAAAAATATGCAGGTACCGGAGATATTCCGCTCTCAGCGCTGCGAGGCCCCTGAGACACCACCTCCCAATATGGCGGCGACATCCTCCCGCAAGGCCAAAGCCTCGATACCCGACCCCGCTGACGACTCCATGGACGCGTATATCAGGCACCTACCGACCCGGTCCGACCTATCCTCCATGGCGGAGGACATTAAACATACCCTACACATGGCGGTTTCAGACCTGAGGGACGACATCCGTGACATCGGCAGGCGACTGAGTGTAGTGGAGCGGGAAGGGGCAGTGAGAGACACGGCGATCCGCAACCTCCGCACACACCAAGATTCTACCACTCACTCCCTCATTGCCATGAGACGCAAGCTAGAAGACCTGGATAACAGGGGCCGTAGGTCCAATATCAGAGTCCGCGGGCTCCCGGAATCCATAATGCCGGATGCAGTGCCCACTACCCTCCTCCGGCTCTTCAATGACCTCCTGGAAAGGCCCCTGGACTCCCCCATAGAATTTGTGAGAGCGCACCGCGCGCTGAGGCCTAGGATAGCAATGGATGAGATGCCCCGCGATGTCATATGTTGCCTACAAAGCTTCCCACTGAAGGAAGACATCCTACAACGGGCCTGACGCAGGGGAGCTGTATTCCTAGATGGAATGGAAGTGAAGCTCTTTCAGGACCTATCCCTACACACGCTACAGCAAAGGAGAGCCCTGCGCCCACTATTGGAGTGCCACCGCCACCCTGGCATCGTCTACAGGTGGCGCTTCCCCTTTTGCCTTTCGGCCACACATAAAGGCAAAACTGCGGTGTTACGAACCCCGGAAGATTTGGAATCGTTCTGCTCCATGTTGGACCTACCTGCGGTCACGATCCAAGAATGGTACGAAGACCTGCGGCCTGCTCCTCCGCCCCAGAAGGAACGGCATCAATCCCCAACGCGCCCGACCAAATCACCCCAACGGTACAGCTCGCCGCCGGCCTCATCAGACCCGAAACGGTACAAAACACAGAGATTGCCATCACGCATGGCTGGATTCCCCCCCCCCCCCCCCCCCAAAGACCCGCCGGGGGGGGGG
>NW_017306397.1:1602919-1641712 GCF_000935625.1 Nanorana parkeri | reverse complement strand
GGCTCTCCCCCCCCCCCCCCCCTGAAGAGCCGGCTGGTGGGGAGAGTCGATTCCATTGATATCTCTACGCTACACACCCCTACTGTTGGCATTGTTGCCCCTCAAGCTGGCGTTCTGCCGTCGGCTGGCACTCCCCAGGTACTCTCCTCCCGCATGGCAAGCACAAGCAGATGCCCAACACTATTTTTGACACCCCACCAGGCATCACCTCTCGATTTACCCGACACCTGCCCCATCACTCAACATGGTTCGATGGACTTCGCCTTGCCCAACGCTCGAGACTCCCACGCATCATATTGCCCCTCAAGCTGGCACTACCCCACCCTGAAGATCCCATCACGCCCTCTACCACAGAACTGCCCATTGTGGGATAAGTATACCCCCTATCTTACTTGAGATGCATATGCTTTGATTTATTTGCTCCCCCTATTTCTTTGACCTGGTAATTGGGTCCGACCTCCCTACACCTTCTGGACACAAGGGGGGGGGGTCGGGGATCGGACCCTGAGTGTGCCACCGGCTCCCTCGACCCACAACCTAGGCCGCAACGCGGGGAGAGGGACCCACGACTGCCCTGATGTGCTGACTTAAGCCCCCTTGCGGCATGTTATAACTGTTGTTACTGGTTGGTTTATCTGTTTACCTGTTCCTGTTTTTACTCCTGTGTTTCCTGGGTGGTGGGCAGCGGGGCCTGCCCCCTGAGCCGCACGGCTCCCCTTGATGGCCCTGTTGAGCAGCGCTAACCTCAGCACCACCGCAAGCTCCTGCCTGACCGCCCCTGACGTTGCATGTACTATACACATGATACAGGGCTCTTGGAACATCGGGGGGCGTGTGGCCGAGGGGCTGGCCGGGCTGCCGGGGCCACCACCCCACGACCAACCTCGTCTGTTGAATTACGATGCTCACATGATACTTACTCGCTTGCCCCGAATTTCCGATACTTCATGTACACCCTCCCGCACCCTAGACAATATCCTACACAGCTCACCTACTCACGACTCCTCCCTATGTCGCCCGTCGGACCTTAGACCAGCTGCACTTTCCACCCCACAGCTTTTGCTGGGTTGAAAAACGGCACAGGATACTCTTTTGTCACCCCCTTGACCGTCTAGCCGCGGTTGCCCCACTCCTCAAGTGAGGCGGTCATTGTTCTGCTTTCACTTGGAACACACGAACACACCCACAGACTTGACCGCCCCCTAAATACCCCACACTCCGAGTTTTGCTCAAACCATACCCCTGTACTGCAATACGCGGTTGTGTATTGCACACACGGGGATACCTCAGGGGTTTATTCTTCATTGTTCACCCTCACCTCTGATCTTCCTCCTTCCTCTCCCTTCCTTACTGCCCTTCCCAACTTCACCTCCTTCCTCTTCTGACCCCTTCACCCTTTTCCCTCCCACCCAACCCCCCCTTCACCTGGGATTGAGACAATGGGGGACATATCCGACTTGAAGGTGGTTTCTCTTAATGCGAAAGGCCTTAACGCACCCGAAAAGCGCTCCATCATCTTAGGTGACCTACACAAACAGTCAGCATCTATTGCTCTCCTCCAAGAAACACATTTCAAGCACAACAAGATACCTAAGCTAATCGACCATCACTTCCACTCAGTATATCATGCAACCTCGCCCTCCAACAAATCACGGGGAGTATCTATCCTCCTGCACAAACATACACCATTCCAAGTCCAAGGGGAACTCAAAGACACGGACGGACGATACCTCGCCCTGAAAGGCCTCCTAGGACAGACCCCCCTAACAATTGCCTCAGTTTACTCACCGAACAAACACCACGCCATGTTCCTAAACAAATTCATATCCCAGCTTTCTGACTTTGCAGAGGGAGTACTGGTGGTAGGTGGGGACTTTAACGCCCCCTTGGACCCGCTAATAGACACCTCGGATCGCAAATCCTCCCTACCTTACCGGACCCTTAAATTCCTGAAACAACGCTTAAAGTCCTTACACCTTTGTGACACCTGGAGGATGCTCCACCCCACCGACCAAGACTACACCTATTACTCCCACATCCACACCAAGTACTCTAGGATAGACTACATCTTTGTGTCTCAATCGGACCTGCCCAGACTTCGATCCTCGACAATAGGGAATATCACCTCCTCTGACCACGCACCAATTTCAGCCGCCTTCTCTATCCTTCCTCCATTCCTACGACAATCCTCGTGGCGACTGAACCCCTCCTTACTCAAGGAAATACACAACGTCGACGCACTTACCTCAGATCTGAAGGAATATTTTGCCTTTAACACGACAGGAGAAACATCCCCCATGATCACCTGGGAAGCACATAAATGCTTCATAAGGGGAGACTTATTTATCTGGCAGCAAAACTAAAGAAAGCTCGCCTGGCACAAATACAGACCCTCACGACCAAACTTCACAAATTAGAATTGATCCACAAAGAATCTCTAGCTCAACGTGACTTACTCACTCTGACTGAAACCAGACAGGAACCGCTCAGCCTCCTGTCGACCAAGACCCGGCGGGCTTTCACCCTCCGCACGGGACACTATTACTCGGAGGGGGACAAATGCGGTAGACTCTTGGCCATAGCCGTCCGCACAAAGCAACTGAGCTCCCGCATACACAACATTAAAAAGACTCCCTCCGACTTGATACACTCCCCGCCGGAGATAGCTGCTTGTTTCCAAGAGTACTACGCCACTTTGTACAACCTAGACCGCACTACCAAGACGAAACCCGCGAACGAAGACCGCCTACGCCAGATACGTCACTATCTGTCGAGAGCAGATATGCCTACCATAGACGAAGCACTTCTGTCCAACCTAGACAACCCCCTTACTGCAGAAGAACTCCAGACCTCCCTTAAACAATCAAAGCCAGGCAAAAGTCCGGGGCCGGATGGTCTTACATCCCAGTACTACAAATCCTTCCTAGATACCCTACTACCACACAAGTTGGTAGCATACAACTCCCTCAAAAACGACCGCCACCCACCCCCACAACACTTGGAGGCTCACATCACAGTGATTCCCAAAGAAGGGAAAGATCCCCAACTTTGCACCAGCTACCGGCCCATCTCCCTACTCAACGTAGACTTGAAGATCTTCACAAGGGCCCTGTCGAACCGCCTTCTCCCATTGCTACCTGATCTGATATCCCCAAACCAGGTGGGATTTATTCCCGGCAGGGAGGCCAAGGACAGCACCATAAGAGCACTTAACCTGATTCACTGGGTGCAGCATCAAAAAATAGCGACATTGGTGCTGTCTACAGACGCGGAGAAGGCGTTCGACAGGGTGGCCTGGGACTTTATGTTTGAGGTCCTCAGGCACATTGGCCTACCAGACCGTATGTTACATTGGATACGAGCCGTCTACTCCTGTCCCAGGGCCAGAGTCAGGACCATGGGATGCTTATCGGACAGCCTCCCCATAACTAATGGGACCCGACAGGGGTGCCCGCTGTCTCCCACGCTTTTTGCTCTAGCACTGGAACCGTTCATTCGCATTATGGAAAATGACAGTGAGATCCGAGGCATCACGGTGGGCCCCACATCCCATAAAACATTGGCATACGCTGACGACTTACTTTTCTTTCTATCTGACCCCCTGACTTCCCTACCACACCTGATGACCAACTTTGAACTTTACGGTACTATATCCAACTTAAAAATAAACTTTACCAAATCAGAAATAATGCCCCTCAACATCCCACACACAATAGAACGGCACCTCCAAGCCTCCTTCCCCTTTCAATGGCGCTCTGACCACATACCATATCTGGGGATCAAACTGACTTCCAACCTATCCCGGCTCTTTGACTCCAACTTCGTGACACTGGGAGAGACCATTCTACAAGACCTAAAGTCCTGGAGGTCACACACTTTCTCATGGTTTGGAAGGGCAGCGTTGCTGAAGATGAATGTTCTTCCCCGGCTCCTCTATCTCTTCCAAACCATCCCCATTAAACTGCCTCGCTCCTTTTTCCGCACGTTGTACACCATTTTTTCGTCCTTCGTGTGGAACGACACCCGGCCTCGCATATCCTGGTCCCAACTCAAAACATCTAAAAGCAAAGGGGGCCTGGAAGTTCCAGACATATATCTATACTACCAAGCCACACATCTCACTAGAGTCCTACACTGGCACCTCCATACTGAGACTAAAATGTGGGCAGCACTAGAGGATGCAGTGTCTGGCTCCCCACTCTCCTCAGTGGTGTGGCTCAGACCCGCACTGTGGCCAACCATGTCTCGCACGCACCCACTAATAGGAGCGACCCTTGTGGTCTTCTCCTCCACTAGACGCCTTAACACCCTTACCTCTCTGTACGGCCCGATGGAACCCCTGATGAACAACCCCGACTTCCCTCCAGGTGCCACAAAGGACTTTACCTCACTCTGGTCACACGAACCCCCCTTAAGAGCGCACCTCTTTTTTAGATCACGAATATTTGCCTCCATAATTGATCTCTCGGAGCCTCACAAAACGGGGCTCACTTCCCTGGTGGGTCTATTTCCAAATAAGACACTTCCTGATGACCCCTGCACGCCGACACTCCTCGGCCAGAACCCTCACGCCATTCGAGAGACTCTGCCAGGGCAGTGGCCCCACCAGGCATCTGATCTCCTGGCTATACAACCTACTCAGAGAGGACCTCCCCTCCCGAGTACCCCACCCACGTTCTAAATGGGAACGGGCCCTACAGACCACAATCTCAGACGACGACTGGTCTACAATTTGCATGACAGCCCATAAATGCGCATTCAATAGCAAAATGCAAGAAACGAACTACAAACTCCTAACGTTCTGGTATAGGACTCCCCACCTACTACATCGCATTTAACCGACCGTACCCCAACTATGTTGGAGATGCCACACGGACGAAGGCACCCTTACGCACATTTTCTGGTCCTGCCCTCAAGTACAACCCTTCTGGCGCAAAGTGCACTGTACTATCCACAAGATCACTGGATCTACACCTCCCTTCACCCTCACATATTCACTCCTTCACTGGGAACCTGGCCAACAAACGGGCACTTTTAAATCACTACACAGACACCTTGTTAATGCTGCACGAACGGTCATACCCCGACACTGGCGGACTGACAAAGCACCCACAATCCGAGAGTGGCTTGCTCAGGTGGGCCACGTCTGTGAGATGGAGGAGCTCTTGGCCACTAAACAGGACACACTAGATAGCTTCCGAAAATTATGGGCCTGCTGGACTTACTTTCCCAGTACCACTGACTTTGCCACCATATACTTTTCCTACTGTCTGCCTGTCCCTTAACGAGTCTCTGACCATTCCACCACGAGACAACATGGAAGCACTAACCTGCAGGTTGTAACCGCGATGCTAGTTCCTCACCCAAAGAATAGAATGCGAAGCACTACTACATCGAAGCAATCCAAGCACACCCTGATACCCACGCGGGAGATCAGGGCACTTAATAATGGAAAATGGCGGAATGGACGGACTGTACAGCACTGTGACAGGCACTCTCCTCCCCCCTCACCCCCCTTTCTTTCGTTCCCCACTCAACCTGCTATTAAAGTGATTCATACTTCAAATGTATGTATGTTACTGTTTTACATTACAACCCGCATGTGGGTTGATAACACATACCTGTATCTTCTGTTGGATCCTTCTGAAAAACACAATAAAAATAATTTGAAACAAAAAAAAAGAAAATGTTACATTTTGGGGTTACAATTACTTTTTATATACATTACTAACACTAACAATAATTCTATGTACGCTAACAGCAATAATTATGTGTAAAACGTAATAAAACAATTACAAATATGATACAAATGTATCCATTAGTTAATTAAAGTATATTTAAGATAATCTATCTGCTTGGGAATGTAACAAGCTACAGATCTCCATGGAAGTCTTTTCATGATGCATTGCAAATCTCAACTCCACTGAGCTGCCTTGGGTTAGGGTGGACAACCTGAAAATTTGTTCTTGCTGACAACACTGGATTTCCTTCAACTCCTATGTTTCAGAAACCAAGGATGTAAGAAGCTGCAAAGAGCAGTGTAGAGAGTATTAACGAACTGTGACCCACCAAACTTATTTTTACAGAATCTGGATGGCCAAAGACAGATAAGGCAGAATGGGGTGAGAGGTAACAGCATTTGCCTCTTCATCATCCCTTTAACTGACAATAAGAATCGCAATGGACACTGAGAAATTGACCCTTCTGTATTTACTGCATTGGCATTGCCCATCTGATTAGACACGTAGGGACTAATTTATGATTGAGATTGTATATTGCTGCACTATGCACACTGCAGCTCATCTTGTTTATAATAAACAGGCTGTGGTGTGTAGCTGGTAAAAGCCCCATGATGTTCCCTGGAGCAGAGAGAGCTCTGTGATTGGTGGCGAGCAGGTCACATGATTTTGACAGGTCACATAAGCAGGTTCTCTTCCTGCCATTTTTTTGTTTACAGAGTTGTCATTCAGTTCTGTTTTTCTCCACTGGCTTCAGAGTTCAAAGATGGCGGAGTGCAGAGCACATCTGTAAAGCATATTGCTGTGCTTTAAAATTGTCTGGTGCATGTTTCTGTTTTTTTAAAGCAGTAGTTTGGCTGCAGTGCACCTAATTACGTTCAAGTGCATCTTCCCTTGAGAAGTTATGGAGGGACATGGCTTTGACAAATTGCACCATCCCTTTGGTTTACTACAGGAGCATGAACACCAAAGCTGAAGCCCCTGGGCATGCATCGGGCCCTAGGCTCTTGTTTAGGTTGCCTTGTGGATGATCCAGCTCTGGCTAAAGATCAAGCAGATTGTCTTCTATGGCTTATTGCACTTTACAAGCTACTGTTTGCCTTAATGAATAAGCTCAGTTATGTCTGGAAATATCTACAGATCTGCATTCTTTTGTTGGTGGATATGGAGAGTTTTAGAAGGGTTTAGGGTAGATGATAGTGGGATGTTTTATTATTTGGTTGCTTTAGTCTTGAAATGGCATAGATGGGAATAGTAACCAAGCTTTTGAGTACAGATGTTCCTCACTTACCGACTTACCTGTTTTGCGACCACTCGCACTTACGACGGAGCGCCGATCGACCTCCGACCTTGCGCGTCAGCGTCAGTGCGCCGTGTCGCCGGCGGAAGTGGTGTACTCCGATCTTCATTGCGGGTCCTGGTAAGTATTTTCATTGCCCGATGTACAGTACACTGTTCGTTACTGTACATCGGCAACGCTATACAGTACTGTACTAATGCAGTACAGTACTGTATAGAGTTCCTCACTTAACGACCAATCCGTTTAACGACCTGGTCGTAGGAACGGAACTCGGTCGTTAAGTGAGGAATACCTGTACTGCCATTTTGACAGTCCTGGCTATTCAGTTAAAGAGGTTCCAGTGATTGCTGGATTGTATTGGTGGTATCTGCTTGGCCTGGCTGTGTCTTCTGTTTATTGAGGTGAATACACACTGTCAAACTAGAGTGCAAGAAGTTGTAACTATTGATACCTGTATTTTGATATAACTGTGAGCATTTGATATCATATATCAGCATAGCCCTGAGCAAGCATAACATGGAACTGTGAAGCCAATAACTTCCCTAGATTACCAATGCAACCCCCCCCCCCTTTCCCCTGAACACATATTCTTCATATAACATATGATTTAGCCAAAAAGTCAACATGTAAGTTGTATTTCAATCTGGAAATGAATAAACTTGCTTTAATATAAAAGGCACACATAAAAGCTTTATGCATTTATTAAAATATACACATTTTGGTAAACTGTATTTTCAGACAGTAGCTTCAGATGGACAGATTATGCACACAGTTATTTGTAAATAAGTCACTCCATAATAAATATGTATAATTCATTTCTCCTCTTAGTTTACACAACAATACCCCACTGTCCGGTGCACCAATGGGACTTTATAACCACAAAAATAACAAGCGCTAACAAATATAGCATTGTCAGTTGTAGAAAGAAAGCAACAAAAGAGTCCATGTGCTTTAAAGGAATAGACAAAAACACCAGATACAGAGAAGACCAAGAGGAATGGAAAAGAGCAAGCTGGCACTGAAACTTAAAACAGAATATTCACAATAAGAGTGCCAAGCTGGAGAACAGGCAACCTACATTGTCCAGCTGCAGGACTACAAATCAACAGTAAGAACATGGATTTTCAAAACTAGGGCACATTTATTAAAGGAAATACTAATAACTCAGCTTGTGTTATCTTTGTACACAGTGTATAAAATAAAATCAGCCATTTTTGTACTGCTAAGAGGAACAGCAGCTTTTCATTGCAGTACTACTAGTAGCCAACCTCCAATCAAAAATGCCTTTGTTTTGTCTTTTTTTAAAAATACACTTGATCAAGAATGGCAAGTATTGGTATTATAGATGCTGAGTACTTGCAAGTCTTCACATACACTATCAGCCTCTGGTATAAGGGCCATTTACTAAAGAAGTCAGTTTTACACAGGACACATTAGCCCGTGCTTGAGCCAAACATCTAATCAAGTATAAAATAAATTACTTGTACTCTACCTGTGCCTAATGAATCATTTGAAGTGAACAGTTACCATCAGTTGTATTTTACATGTTGCATATTTCTAGGGCTCCCCATATATTAGGTCTTGTTCAGTTCACATTGGCTACTTACCACATTTCTTTGCAGCATTATCAGGCATATATCATGTAATTGCAGCATGTAACAGGATATTGACTGGCATGTTGGCAAATGCCTTTCAAAGGTGAATGTCAAATCTATTCACCATTTCCCACCACTAATAAAAAAAATAATCACTTTTTCAGTAGGATCCTGGAGATCATTTAGCTACATTGTCAATTTGTCTGAGCTATGAAATGCTGGAAGAATCATCCTATGTTCGGCGAATTACACCAAATTAAAGGAAATCACCTTTCTTTGTCTTTGACTGAAAAAGGTGTGTTTATGCATAGCACACATTTTAGGTATAAAACTTGAGTGAGAGCTATGATCACTGTCTCATTGCAATAAGAATATACCATATAAACTAATTCTTGTTCTTAGGAGGCATGTGTGTGGGTACCTTTCTATCTTCTGTCATTGAGTTGTCCATATTTTAAATTAATCGGGAAAAACATTTTACTGCTGAGCCACAGTACCTAAACTCAGCACGTGCAATAGTGCAAAGATATAGGGATGACAAATCACTGTATACCCTTTACCATAAATTTGAAAGTTTGTCATTTTTGAATAGTTTATAACTTTAAGGCCCCATTCACACTTGCAAATGGGTCCGACTGCATGAGTCTCATGAATTCTAAATGTGAGACTCGTGATCTGCTGCGGACAGGAGGCGCTGTATAATGCAATGACAGCTGCCACCGCACATGCTGCGATTACCTACGGAGGACAGCACTCGGATGCAGACTGTTTGTGTCCAGGTTCAATCAGCCACAGGTAACTGCAGCACATGTGATTACATGCTAACAGTTGTGGGCAGCTGTCACTGTATTACACAGAGCCTCCTGTCCGCAGTAAAACGTGTGAGTCTCATGGAGAAATTTGTGAGACTCATGCGATTGGCCTGTTCACAAATATGAATATGTCTTAAGAGGCAAGAGAACATATTACAATAAGTTCAGTATTGAAAAGGGATGCTATGGTTCAGTTGCTTATTTTCTGAAAACTAGGGGCAGTTTCAGAGACTGAACCTAACTTGTCCCTAGAGGCTATGGACATCTGACAACTATAACAATATTGGTTTGCCTTAACAAGCAGTATAAAACATCGGCAACTTCCACCCTTATAGCTGGTATCTGAAGCCACTACAGCAATAGCTACCAGTGACTCAAGAATAAGCATGTAACCCAGTTTCCTATGTGAAGGAAAAGTTCACCTATTAGAGTTACAATGAAGCAGAACAGAAGCGGCCTAAGAGCAGACTGCATTATTTATAGCAGAAAGAGCTTCCTTAGAATAGGAGTTCATCACACCTTCTGTATCTAGTTCAAACCTAGAAAGTGAAGAGACTATTTGTGGAGCTGTGGGTAGAAACATGAAAATCATTCTTTAAAATGTATATAAACCCTAACAATGAACTTCTCTTATTTGCTCTCTTTTGGTCTATCTACCATTGAGAGCGTTTTGTTACATCTGATAACTGCAAAAAAAAGAATGTCCTGTGCTCTCTGCCAGAGAGTATGCTATCTACCAGATAGTATTGTTCCCAGCTCTCTATGTGGGATAAAGAACACCTCCACACTATATTTATGGGTATGAGAAAAGGGGAAAGTTTGTAGTCCAGTTTTAGGATAACACTTCTCCTCCATAGATACAGTATGGTGAGTGAACATTTTCACTCTGTGACAGGAAGTCTGTTACAGGATCACCAGGTGAAAATAAAGTTGGAAAGAAAAAACACTGAATAAAAACTAATGCAGACACCACATCTCATGGCTGGTAAACTGCAATATATTACACTTTTGTTCTTGGGTTTAGATGCGCTT
This sequence comes from Nanorana parkeri, assembly GCF_000935625.1. Lineage (NCBI taxonomy): Eukaryota > Metazoa > Chordata > Amphibia > Anura > Dicroglossidae > Nanorana > Nanorana parkeri. The sequence goes on along the minus strand of NW_017306397.1, from coordinate 1,631,235 downwards.
TAAGGTGATAATTACAATAGGTATCCTACTACTCAATGGGAATGCGGAGCTGCCATTTTCATCTACAGGTTGGCAACAAAAATGCTTATGGAAAGATTGATACTGCAGGACCAGGCACAGATAAAGAATAGTAAATGAGCTGAACTATGGCTGCAGTGGGTCATTTACAGATAACTAACTTAGCAAATGTAGTCATTATGGTGGTTAACACTAAATATTAAGTGTTTGATAACATTTTGAAGACATTTAAGTGTTATTTCAGTGTGGAGAGCTGGCGGCTTAACTTCCCATGCTGTCCTCCCTGTTACTGCCTATAATTTCAACGACAAATTATTGTGTGTGTACAGGTGTGTGTACTGTATGTGTGTAAGGTGTAATGGAAAAAGATGAGAGCACACAGATTAGCCATAGACAGCATATTTCCATACTGGCACTGCTGAGATAATATTTATATGGAGAATATAATCATACCAGCTTAAAAACATCAAATGTAAAAGTGGCTTATAGTTGCAAATATAAAATGTAGGGTGTTAATATCCCCTTTTGTGCATATGTGCTTTCTATATTAAAAAAAAACCAGACTTCAGTACACTTTTTTTTGTATATTTAAAGCCAACTAAAGGCACAGAAATATACATGTATACAGCCAAATAAATATAGTACCAACAGCCTCCATTTTCAGGATCTTGCTTCCATTTTTTCTTACAAAAGCTGTGCAAGGTATCTAAACATGGCTGTACAGTTCAATAGGCACCAGAAAAAAATCCTCAGCACTGACACGCCCTCCCTTTCCCTGCAAGGAAGCTTGTGTTGAGGGGTGTGGCTGTTACTCAGCTATGCCAGCACAGAACACTGCAGTGCGAGAGCAAGAAACAGCATTTTCAGTGAGAGGAAAAAAAAGCATTTTAAAGCATTTCCCAGCAAAAATGAGTGACAAATCAGAACATGCAGATATACAGGACTATAAATTGATAAAAAGGTGTGAGACTTCAGCTGGGCTTTAAAGAACAATTTCCTGCATGGAAATGATACATTGCTTATGTATCATTTGGAATATCATTTCAGTATACAAAATTAGTAAACTATCATATTTTTCATTTTTAAGAAGGACATGTATATGAATTTAGCAAACAATGACATATGTAGGCTTTTTTTTACATGACTATTTCTTACTCCACAAAGTCTTGTATTTATAAAATACTGTAAACCTAAAAAATGGAATAATTATATTAATTGGTAATAAATACAGAATTTTACTTTGAGGGGTATTGTGTCTTATATTTAATTATTTGTCTACATGTCAGAGTAAAACATTTGCTAGTGCAAACACGTATGTACCTATACATAGAACAACATAGCTGAACTGGAAAGTGAGCTGAACTGGAGACTTTTTCCAAATCAGCTATTGTGGCCTAGATTGTTCACTTCTCCTGCCATCTCCAAACTTTTCACCCTTTTGTGAATAACCCTGTTAAAGTATATACCATCTACTAAGTGAATGCACTTCAGGAAGTTGCAATAATACTTGGTATTCTAACCCGATGGTCAAACATATAACAATTCTGTTTGTTCTGCCTATCTTATCCATCTCCTCTATTAGCAATGCTTTTCAGTTGACAAGCCAAGAATTTTTGGATCAATAGCTAATGTTCTCTAGACGCTTTCTTTCATTTACAATTGTGTATTCATGGTGAGAAATACATTTATTAGGTCTGGCGTTGTGTCTGTCATTCAATAATTTACAAGGAATAAAAGTATCCAAATATTTTCACTGCGTATTATTTAAAGTTTGTCAGTAAAATCTAACATTGTTAATCCTAGAAGAAGGCACACACATGCAATCTGTGGTACAGCAGCATCATATTTAAACTAAAGAGTTATTATGGCAAGGACTGCATTGATATCAATTTGCAGTAGGTCAGTGGCAATGCCATATATCTAATGCTAGCAATGTGAAAACATTAAAAAAAGTTACGAAAAAGGTTAAAACTTACCTGTGTCTCCGCCGCATATAATATATGACACACCTTACTCATATGTTACAGTGACGGAGTTAAACCTTAAAAATGCATTCTAGTACTTTAACTATTAACCAAAATATACCTTATTTCTGTATCATTCAGCTGTAGATCCTCAAATCATCTCTAAATTCATGCTGACACTGTCCTTCCTTCTGGAGGGTGGCTACTTTTGTTCCCCATGGTTCCTGTGTGTGTTGTAAAGTAACCACCACTCCAAGATCACTCCCGTGATGGACTACAATCTCAATACAAATTGGTAAACTAAATTGTGAGATTGTAGTTCATCATGGGAGCAAGCTTGGAGCGGTAACTACTTTACAACACACACAGGGACCATAGGGAACAAAAGTGGCAACCAGAAGGAAGGACAGTGTAAGCATGAACTCAGAGATGATTTGAGGATCTACAGCTGAGCGATACACAAATAAGCTACATTTTTGTTAATAGTTAAGGTACTTGAATGTATTTTTAGGATTTAACTCCTGAGTTTAGTGTCACTTTAAATCGGTCAGTACAAGAGAGAGAAAAAAAAAGCGGTGTAGTTAAGGAAAGGTTGATAAGAGAGGGCTATCGATGGCTAGACCTCTGTCTAGGTCTCTGAATTATAGTAGTAAAACCTTAGTCCTTTTATAGGCTCCTATATTACTATTGTTTGCTAAAAACACATGTTGGGCATTATACACCATTTTTCTCAAAGTTCAAAGAGAGTCTCAAGTTATAGTACTGATTAAATAGCAGAATGACCTTATCTGTGTGGCTCTTTCCTATATTACACTCTGCTTTCTAAATCTTTATACTAAACATGTGACATACCCATGGACACTGGGCCCAGATTTCACCTAGACACAAGCCTTCCTTGCAAAGGCCAATCTTGCCTGTCTGCCCAAGGTACAAGCTGCCTTCACTAACTACCCATATGCAATAACTAAGATAGCAATGGTAAGGCCTCATTCCCACGCATATACTCGCGTATAGGCGCGCACGTGCGTATTGTACCATATGCAACATATGCAAATAAATGGCTCAATACACATAGCCGTGTATGGAGCCGTATATTTGCGTAGCGTATAAACAGAATGGAACCGAGATGAGTCCGGGCAGCGTATTTACACGTACAGTTCATTAACATTTCTATTACGAATGAGGCATTCTAGGATTGCAAATAGTGCACGCATATACGCACATACGCTCGTATATATGCGCACATACGCTCGTATATACGCACATGTACACGTATATAGGCAATATACAATTTTGCGAATGAGGCCTAAAGGAACATTGCTTGATTTTCTCTCCCTTTCCACTTCTTCCTGGAAAAACATGAGAAAAATCAATAATACAGTCATATCGGTGAACAAAAAAATCAAAGATTCTGACATAAGAATTTTTTATTTAGTATTTAAAGGGCAAATGGCGGATCACATAACACTCTACTGGATGCTGACTTTCTCAAATAACTCAAGTTTTGTTTAAATGCTTTCAATTCTAAACAATAATTCAATACGTTATGGCATTGCCGTATGCGGCCGCTGCCATAGCGTATTATACTATACGATCGGCAATTTTCTGCGGGCAGCGGGCTCAAGGGGCAGATGCTTCTGGCCCCACAACCTTTATTGGGCCCGGGGCAAGTGCCCTCTTTGCCCTGCGTTAAAGACGCCCTGATAATGGTGCTGGTCAGTGTCAGGTCATAGGAAAGCAAGCAGCATAAAAGTGTGCACTTTTCCAACTTTTTCATTTGAAGCATATTTCTAGTGTAAGTGGCTTTGTTTAAATATGGCAGCAGCTTTTCTATATACCTCTTAATTAACAGTAAGAGTAGTGAGAAAACAACAGGCACGATTGTGAGAGGAAGATATAATTATAGACCGATTATAGACCGCTGAAGGTGTTTTTGTCAACGCCACTCCCAACCAAACTCTATGTCTCTAACCTGGAGCCAATCCTGCTTTGCCCACCTAAACTATGGAGCTCATCCCCCCCTCCCCCCCAGAACAGCAAGATGTAAAAGTCCTCTCTTTCTGGAAATGCGGTGGCACTACTTATATATACTGTGGACAAAAGGGAAAAAACCCCTCCATAATTTGTTTTTAAATGAGATTAAGGCAAGTATAAATATATTTGTCTCTTACCTCCTGTTTGGGTTAAATTGCACTTGTTAGACATGAAATATACAAACAACACTTGGTAAGTACAAGCTAAATTAGTGCTGTGTATTTCAAATATACTTCTTCATCAAGGTTATAAAATGTGCACAGTTTTCAGCAAAAAGCAATATGCAAGGTGCAATATTCTTCAACAATCAATAAAGCAGTGAATGTGGCATTCACTAAACATTTAGTGCAGGTGTATCCTCCTGGTGCATGCATTTTAAATTACAGTGATTGGTCTACCTGCAGTGAAGGCTTGGTGAATGTCACATTTACTGATGTATAAATATGCCCCATAGTTTGGATGAGTCATAGCCAAACGCGGGTTGTGTGTCACAGCACTTTGCACATCACCATCTCTCCTTGAGCTGCTTCCTTAATGAGCTCAGGTACTGCAAGCACTACATATTAGTGACAAAAAAGACACAGATAGCCTATTAACACTGATAACAGTAAAAAAAAGACTGGGATTTGACCAGGTCAATGCTGCAACATACACCAAAATTTTATAAATGTCAAGGCAGAGGCAGGAAATCACAAGACAGTTAAAAAACAAAGCAAAACATGCAAATACAGCAATTGTTTCTTTCAAAAATACGCTCAGCCATGTAAAAATATATTAAAACTGTTTAAACAGCTTGATAAAGTGTGAAAGACCAGGAATGTTCAAGAAAGATGAATGTATAATAAGATAATAAGATACTGTAAATTGGAGAAATATTCAGTTGCTTTGATACTTAATTTTAGTTTACCTAAAAATAAAACCATATAAGTACTGTCTGCATAAAATGTAACATGTAGGTGAAAATAACTTAAACTGCACTGCTGTTCAAATTTTAAATGTCAATAATCATAGCCAGATCCTGCACTACAAGAAACCATACCAGAATTGGATAAGAAAATAATTAATATTCCTTTAAAGAGAAATGATGTACTGTACCCAAAGCAATCAATATGAACTTAGTCTTCAACATGTACAAATCCCAGGAGCCCCGTATGCTCCTTACAAATGACAGCTGCCTCCTAACGTTTGAATTTTTCTCTAGTCTAGTCTTGGAGCTCGAAAAGTATCTGTACTTGTACTTGTACGGGGTACAGTACTTGGTATCGCTACATCCCTAGGAACAGGTATGCTGGGCATGCTGTTAGAGGAGGAGGGGACAGTCACCCGGCGGGATAAGGTATGCCGCCGGGGTCCTCTCCTGATACTGTCGGGCGTCCGGTCCATGACCGAGTGCCCGACTTTTCAGAGGGGGGTGACACCAAAATGACTGTGAGTCATTTTGGTGTCACCCCTCCAATGGTGTCACCCGGTTGCGGGCCGCACCCCCCTTGTGACGCCACTGGCCCTAACTCATAGTGGGAAATGTCTGTTTACTTAATTTGTAGTCTTGAGAATTCTGCCTGTTCACTGCCTAGACAGACTGGACAATATATCTTACTCAGTTGTAAGCAAGCAGCAGGGCTGGTGTCTTTACGGTATATAAATAAAAACTAATGTATGCATATATAACTTCTCCAAACCATTTGGCACACACAGTACTTTCACCTTATGTCATTTTTCCCCCTCAAATAGTTGTGGTGGCAATATAGCAGGTATCTGTCACATTGCATGCAGAGTATACATGCACCTATGTATAGATTAAAAAAAAAATGAACAACATATTTTGTGAAACTCCCCCAAAGCGCAAAGTCTTTAAACAAGTCAATGCCTGCCCATCTGGTCAAAATAAAATATAAATAATAACTTATAATAATTTATAAGAAGAAAAGGTGCAACCTCTTATGCTCAATTGTAAAACGTGGATCAGGACCTCATGTTAAAAAATGATTTAATGTTCTAAATTTCTGTTCAGTCTCAAAAATACACCCTACAGAACCCTAATCCTAAACAAAATGAAATCATTAATTAAGCTGCTCCAATAATTAGGGTGTTTCAATTGCATTTGTATAAAACACAGCGCTAATGAAACAATAACTATAAGTGTAATAAAAAAAATGTGACATAAAATATGTGTTATTTATATCAAAGATACTATTAAATGCATACCCTCACAGTGAAAAACACGATAAAAGTATACAGTTATGAAACATGAGAAGACATTGCTCTGAGCGACCAGAATAAATATGATAATCGAAGGGGTCCTGGGGCCGAAGCCAGCCGAAGGATCGGCCGAAGCTACGGCCAGATCCTTCGGCAGCTTTGTGAATAGACCCCTAAGTGTCCAAATTTGATTAGAAGTGTTTAAATGATCACTGAAATCATTTACAGTGCAAATGACTGACTCTATCTGGGACTAGGCTTGCAGAGTTCTATTTCCATAAAATTGGATATAATGGCCATGATTTCCTCTACCTGTGTGCTTCCCCTCCTTTAGGTAACTCACCTTGGCAGATGCGCGTTTAAAATAGAGAACACTGCTCTTGAGAAATTCTGGATGTGACGACATGCATTGGATGGGGCTCCAACATCAGCATCAGGCGTTGGAGCTAACTGTACGAGTGCAGGCTCAGCACAACCATATGCGAGTGTTCTTAATTTGATTCAAATAATATTTTAATAAAAAAAGGTTTTAAACTTTGTGGATTTGTTTCTGTTTCTTGGATTGACTTGGGGCTGGAACTCGTAGCCCTCCGCCAATCACTGGGGATCCTACCAGTCATTAAGGAGTCCTTAAAAATGAGGATTAATGGTCTAGTTATAACCTGGCTTAATTCCTTAAGTACCTTGGGGTGCAGGTTATCCGGACCCACTGCTGATGGGAGACTTGTGAGATGACCTACCAGATTTCTGGGCATTGCAGTCTAATGCATGTTTGAGGGGGGAGTACACGAGTAAAGGAAATCATGGCCACTATAGCAATGGACACTTTGTGCAGATATATTTTTTTAAGGTTTCTAATATTGGATAATGGATATTAAACTCACATGTGAAGTTGCAATTTGCATTGTTGGATGATTTCACCTATCATTTGGACACTTAGAATTATTCTAGTTTTATTTTTCACATTTAGTTTAATTCACTTATACTTATTAAGGGTGGTTAAGTTAGTGTTGTGTCAATGGAATGTTAAAGGCTGACATCTGTGGCCATGCTTTGAAGGGGATTCCAAAAACATGTCACTACTATGACATGATCATCTCATAGTCAGTTTGATTTTGGTTTTGCCTGACCTGTGCAAGGTGTGACCCACCCATCTCAAAGGAAGAATCATTTGAATGGCTCGGAATTTCCTGGATGGAAGCTATTGTTCCCCTGAGATTAGAATGGCACCAGGGATATCTAGATAGTAGATAAACATGTGTGGTCGGCCATTGCTAGGTAGCTGGATCTTCCAACAGTATCGTATCTAGGGGCACAATTAAACAACAAAAGCTCCAGTGAACTGTGTTTCTCACTGAAAGATCACTACCTACTGGTCACAATACCTCCACTGAATCTAACTTCCTGACCTGCACAGTCCTCAAAATAAAGGACAGCCCATTAAACCAGCAGCATGTTATAGAGCTTAAATTGCTAGTGTATTCCACTGTCGCAGCCAAACTGGGATAACACCTATTTTATATGTATTACATGTCCCCAATCACATTGCATAAACTAAAAAATATATTAAAAAATGCAGTTTAAATTGCTTTTACATGGGTTAGGGTTCCTTGACTTCCTAAGGGTTTACATTTCTATTTGCTTCTTCTTTTTCAATGTTAGGAATGGCTATGAGGGGGCTTCTGCATTCAAATGCTTTTGAAGTTATTGAGCGAAACACAATCCACAAATTTCAGTCCTAAGTCTTTCTATAAGGACACAGGTATCTGACACACTAGGCAGTGTTAAGTACTGCTGGTTTTAGTCGTGACTGCAACTCTGTAAGAGAGCGGAGATTGGATTGCGCAGAGTGGGTAGTGGAACAACATATAATTAATTTATTTTAACAGCCTGTCTATGTTTAAATATTCTTTTTTAGGCAACAGATCCACTTTGATAACTATATTTCTGATAAACACATTTCATTTACAGATCCTCATTAGACGTTCTTTTGGTTAATGTAACCCTTTTTTGTGGACAGTACCCTCCTTCAGTAAAATCTAAGGATATTGTAAAGCAACAACCCTTTTAACATTATTTTCATGCATTGCTATACATTTGTCTATTTTTATGTAATGCGGCTGATTTACTGAAGGAGTAAAGAATGTTTACCTAGCCTGGTGCAGCTGTGTTCACTTTGATTTCCCAATCAGGTGCAGGGAAATGAAAATAAAAACAGGATTTTGCCCTGTCGCTGTCACTCTTTCTTCTATTTTTTGCAGCTCGATCTACATAAATTGCTGAGAAGCCATTTCTTTTACAAATATACCTGTGTATACCATATGTAATAAAATGTCAGTGCAATATTGCCATCAAAGTATATACCTACATTTTAACAGCCTGTCCAAAACAGCATACATAAGAACAAAAAAAATAAAAAAATTAATTCATATTACAGTTCACTGTAACAACTTTAAAATATAATAAGTTAATATAAGATAATTTATGCCAGATAATTTAAGCCAAACAGGTATGAAAATCAGCAAACTGTTAAACACTTGTTTACAACTTAGCAGTACACTGTGTGAGATAGAGAAACCCCTATATAGGGCCTCAGAAATGCTTGTATTTTAGGCCACAGTTGTGGTGGATGAAAAAAGCAATGTTTTACTTTTATTCCTCAGGGTAGTCCAACTCCTCATTGGCAATCAGTGCCTGAAAGTCCTGCTTATGTTTCCCTTTAGTTTTAGATCTGGTGTTTGTCCGATTGCTGTCCTGTGCTTCTGCTGCTTGCTGATAGTAGTGGCCTTTTGTATCTGCATTTTCCCAGTCTTGGGATTTTTCTTCTTCTGGAGCATTAGAGTAACCATCATCGACTGAAAAAGTGTCATCAACATCATATCGCTGGTATGTGCTCTGATGGAGAACTTCTTCTCTTGCACTGATTTCCAAGGTGCTGTTCCACATTCCATAGCCAAAATATATCAGCAAACCTACAAGAACACAAAAAATAGGGATGGCTGTTACTGCAACAAGTAGATAAAGCAAAAACATTTACATTAGAGCAAGAGGTGAGTGAAATAGTTCTGGTGACAACTGACTATCATAGGAATTCCTCTCTCCCCCTCAATTCTTGTTATGTCTCATAGACAGGAAGTGAAGGAAAATCTTCCCAGCAGGACCCAGGCAGCAACAAAAAATATGAGTAGAATTTTACCTCTTCTCTACTCAAACCAAAATTTTAAAAAAGTTTTGGCTTTACATATACTGTACTTCAGGGATGCAGAAATGTTCTCCAGGTGCATATTTCATGGCACCCTTCCAGATAACATAAGCAAGTGAGTCCAATTCCAACACTATTGTTATTTTTACAATATATAACGTTTTTTCAATGATGTCTTCTCAGACAGTAATTGACCTTAGGACTTTATTATCAGTTTCCAAATGTAAAAATTAGTGAAAAAGGGAAATAATCACGTTTGTTTTCATTTTCTAACATCAATTAGAAATGAGACTACAAACCCAACTGACCACCCTTTGTTTTACATTTACACAGGTATTAAATGTGCCCCAGTGTGCAAACATAAGCTGCAGCCTTCTTATAAATGGAAGATTTGTACCCATAGGATTGGGTTGGAAATAGTTTTTGGGATCATACCCCGTTGAAGACTGCTGGATGTTTGTAAATTAATATGTATGATTGTCATATGAATAGGAGGATGTCAATTTGTCCATGAGGTATTTCTTCATCTCTTAAGTTTGTTATGCTCATAACTTATGAAATGACTGACCAACATGACCTAAAATCTACTCGAATAGAGTAAGATTTAAAAGTGGTTTGTCTGCCTTGACATTCACCTCCAGACATGTCATGCCAACCTGTCCACCATTATAGTGTTGTCTCCTTAAATTTGAAAGATGGGTAGTTAGATGAGTCTGGCATATCCCTTAACAGACATGCCTAACGGATATCACTTCAGGCCCTTATGAAGTCCTGTGATTGGACACTTTGTCTGATTAAGGAACCCTGCTAGGTTCTGAAACATTGCATTTTATGTCATGCTGAAGGAATACCAATAAAAATGATATTCTGATGCATGATGAAGGGTGGGCAGACAACATATCCCCTAAACTGTATACTATGGTGCAATCCACCAGTTGTTTAAGCACCCGTGAAACCTTTGGGTATATCAGTACAAGGTGCAAAGGAGATATCACTAAGCTGTAATTGGACGGAATGCGTCAATGTAATCTGATATGCCTCACCATCTTGACCATATGACTTGACTGACTTCATCTGGGACTTGGCTTGCAGACTTCTATTCCAAAGCAGTTGTGCTCTGACAAGCCTATTGTGCTGGTGACTCAGGATTACAATAAGCCTGTTCTAGGGTCACTTATCTCAAAACTGCCAATTATGACAGTTGTGACATCACTCTCTATGGTAACAGATAGTAAGCCAGGACTTTGAAATACTGTCCATTCCAGAATATGCTGCTGCTTTTTGAGCACCGTTGTTGTCTCCTATACATACAACAGACATTTGAAATTCACTTGGATATGTATGTGAGTTTCCACTGGATATTTTGACCTCATATATTTAAACTCAGTGACTGCTCAGCTCTGTTAATCACTGGGACTTCATTTTGTGATACAGCACTATATTTTATCTTGCAAGGTTCATTAGCAACTGTTGCTAAATATTTTTTCCAGTAGGATATTAGGAGAGATAGAAAGTGCTGGTGGGTATTTGAATTGGACAATGCTGCCCTGTTTTATGGGGAAGGAGAGGTGTATCTTTTCTACAGATTATCTACATGTGTTCTATAATTTATATTAATAAAGTAAATTTTTTTAGTCTCTCACATAACCCCACACATAAAATATCAATGACGAAATATTACATATATTTTTAATTTGGTGCAGGATTATATAACAGAAAATTCCTCTATGGTCCTCATAATGAAGCCTGTCAAAAGAAGCCTGAGCAGCCTGTCAAAACCTTTTCCCATGGCATTTCTGCTGCCTGGGCTTAGATGGCCTTGTTACAAACCCAGGCCTAACATAAGTGGCAAACACCTAATACTGGCACTCAGAAAGATTTTTCTGGGGGTTAGATACCCCTCTATCCGCTGTGCTCGCAGTGAACTTGGAAGAAGCATAGGTAGAAATTCCTAAAAAATGCTCATATACATTACTTTGTTAAATATTATAACAGTATTGCTTTTCCAGGAAATAGAAAATATAGCCACTGCTGACAACCTAACAACTGTGCTAGTGCTAGGCCTACTGGACTTTTAACAAACAATGCCTAAATAAAAATAGAACACAGCCTTCCTTTTCTGGTTGCATAAAGATTTATCCAAACAGTAATGTCATCTGGCAAAATACTTGAAACAAAAACTAAAGTAAAAGTATGCAGTTTAGAAAGATTGCAATTAAATGCTTGGGGGCCCAATAGGTCCCATAATGATTTTTCTATTGGTCCATGTTCTTTAGGGTCACACCTTTTCAGAACGCTCAGGAGACTTGATCCACAAAGAGGAACCTATAAGATTCCTACTAGACTTTAGCCTGCTAAACATTGTCACATGACAACAAATTCCTTTGCGTGTCTGGTTACTGTATGCATGTTAAATGAATGAGTCTCTGGAACATATCCAGACAATGAACTGTGAAAGTACAAGGACATATTAACCTGAAGAACCCATCCACGTCTCATTTCCCCTTCTGTGTTTTCATTTTACGTAATTGTGGTTTTTCTTACTAGAAGGGCATGTGCTTGCTTGCTGATGATAAACAGCCATCATGATATTTGGCCATATCAGGAGGATAATATGTTGATTGTAATGCTAAATTATTTTATCACTGACAGCTTCACAAATGAAATATGCATGATGAGGGGTAGATAAATCTCTTGAAGTGCAGAGAAGCCTGTGGTCTAGCAGTGGCAGGTGGTATGTGAGCAAAGTTTGCTCATAGAAATTTAATGAAGCCTGTCCGAGTCATGGTGAGCCCTGGCCTACGTAAGCCAAATTAAAATTCCAACTATCTGCTCTGGTGAGCCCTGTTTGATGAGCCCTTGGCTACAGAAGCAAGCTATCTGATAATTATATTACAGTGACTGAAAAAACAATGTATTATTTGCTTGTTACGTGTGTGTCTCTTTTCATGCAACATTATATATGCATGCTTTATTATTCACAGCTGCAAGCCAAAGTCTTAAGAAGATGAAATGCTTACAGCAGAGAGCTGCATATTTAATTGCTATCTACACCTGTGAACCTGAAATTAATACAACCAGAAGAGATGTAATAGAGACATCTGTGCCCTTTACAAGGTGTCCTCTGCTCCATGGGGTAAAAAGAACAATCACATTTAAACTTTAAAGTCTTGTTTGCTTTTAGCTTGACGTGAATTGGTACAGCAAGGTTCTGCAGGGACCCTTGATCAGGGCAACAATGTAACACCGATGTTAGGTGTTACATTGTTGCCCTGATCAAGGGTCCCTGCGTGGCCCCCGAAACATTGGTTATAGTTTGAGCATTTTAAGTCTTTGTTGTATCCCGGTTTCTGTCAACCACTGGGGTGATTCCTGTTCATTTGCTTGGTAGGCAGTAGACAAAGTGTAGCTTACAACCTCCTTACATTAATGATCAGTGGGAAAATCCCTACTTAAATTGTTGCTTATTGGTAGGAATGCCCTTTATGTTGGCGGTTAGTGGTAAGAATGCCTCAACACACTGGCCATCAGTGGTAAGAATACCCCTATTACATTGGAGGTCAGTAAAAAGAATGACCCACTATATTGGCAGTCAATGGGAAGATTACACTGGTGATCAGAGGGAAACAACCTCCTTACATTGGTGGGCAGTAGAATAGTGCCCCCCTACATAGGTGAGCAGTGGAGAAATGGACCCTTACATTGTAGGGCAGTGGAAAATGTTCTGCTTTATTTTTTTTATTTGTGCAGAGTGAGAAGTGCCCCCTAAATTGGTGGTCAGTGGAGAAGCACCCTCTTACACTGGTGGTCAGTGAGAAGAACACCCCTTTATATTTACTGTCAGTGGGGAGAATGCCCCTTACACTGACAATCAGTGACAAAAATGCCTCAGTACATTGGCAGTAAGTTGGAAGGTTGCCCTTTAGCTTGGTGGCCAGAGGGAAGAAACCCCCTTACATTGGTAATAAGTAGAGTAGTGCCCCCTTACACCAGTGAGAGGTGGTGAAATACCCTGTTTGGTGGGCAGTGGAGAAGTCTACATTTACACTGGTGGACAGATAGAGAAGAGTTCCTTGCATTGGTGGTCAGTGGAGAAGTACCACCTTACATTGTTTCTGTTTGGGAAGAATGCCCCTTACTTTGGCAGTCAGTAGTAATAAATGCTCATTACATTAGTGGCAACTGGGGAGAATTAAAGACAGCTAAAAAGATGCTTGGTGTTCGGGTCACAGAAGGAGAATATCCACTATACCTGAACTGTTGGCTCTGAAAAATGAGTAGGAACTATGTTAGAACCCACATGTGGGAGAGTAATCCACCTGAACAGTTTGCCAATCAATAATAACTCTGATGGATTCAAAACACGCCTCTAAATTTAGCAAAACATTATCCAATGTTGTTACTTAATTCTCTGTAGTGCACAAGATGGAATATTAGGAAATATGTAATTATCTTGTGTGTAAACACACACACAAACACATGCATAAAGTTCTCTGCTAGGCAAGTACTAGCATGTTATCATGTAAAACAGGGTAATACATTTAAATGCATGCTTTATCAAATTATTGAAAGCACTAAAGAACTTACCCACAAAGCACCAGACAGCAAATCGAATCCATGTGATAGAGGACAGTTTGAGCATAAGATAAATATTGACCAGCATTGCAAATGCAGGGACAAAAGGGACACACGGTGCCATGTAAGGCAACTTTTTTGGGTTCTCTGGTTGCTGAAGAATAACAAAAACCAAGACAATGATAAGCAGTACCATCAAAATGACCAAAATGACAGCCCACCATACTTGGTCATATACGTAATCTGCACCAAATATAATAAAGGAGCAAAAAATGAAACACAGGACAAACAGAAGCATGACACAGATGGTCACTGTTCGACCAGTGGCAACAGTTGGTCGATCCATTTTCCCAGGCAAGCCAAGACGAATCCTCATTGTATAATATCTTGGTCCAATAAATTTTTTCAGTTTAAAAAGATAGATATTTTCAGAACCATCAGCTTCAATTCCAGATGTCATGTCCACTGTTCCATAGTTTGGGTGGTTCATATTGTAGTTGGCCTTGTCAGATTTCCCAATCAGCATTTCATTGTCTCCAAGAGAGGGCAGGTTCTTTGCTCCACATGTGTTGGTGGCAGGACCTGAGAACTCCTCTCCATCACTCATGGGGGAACAGGCTTCCTTTTCACAGTCAGCAAGGATTCCTTCTTTCTTTTTGGTGTGTTCCTCAGACAGAAATTTTACAAAACCATCAATATCACTTTCAGGCTGGTAACGTAATAGTAGTACACACACGGAAACAAGGGTGTATGCTAAGAGAGTTCCTATAGACATCATTTCTATTAGGTCCCGAAGACTGACCAACAGAGAGAGAAGGGCTGCAAGGAATCCAGAGACAATACAAGCCACCACAGGAGTCTCTGTATAGGAGCTGACATGGGACAAAAACCTAAAATACAAAAATAAATATTTTGCATACATCTTTGAAAACATACCTTATCTTTAGACAAGTGTCAATTTGCATAACCAGTACTTACCTGAACAATAATCCATCACCAGCCATGGCATAAATGACTCTGGGCATGGGAAACAGAGACCCAAACAGGCTGACAGTAAGCCCAGCTACAGATCCAATGGCCACAATGAATTTAGCAACATAGAATCCATGGGCTACAAACATCTCCATTAGTGGTGATTCTGAATCAATCATATTGTAAGGTACCATTAATGTTAATATAACACTGACCTAAAAAACAAAAGTAAGATTGTCACTTCAAAACATAGCTTGCATAGCTAACACAGCAAATTAAAAAATGGGCGAATATATTAAGATTATATTTTGGATCTTTTACATAAAATGGATGGATGTTGGCAGCAGATTTCTTACTTTTAATAAAAACCAAAACAAAACAAAAGCTGCACCACCAGAAAATTCTCTCTGTGGTTGGTTGTACATTGAACCCTCCAGACTCATCCTCTAACATGTTTTACCTGAATAGGGTTTTAATCATACTTCATTAAAGGACAAGTAGCAGAGTCTGGAAGAGGATTGTGCTTGATGTAAAATACTGAATAAATTGCCGTTTCACCATGTCTGTTCCAGACTTAAAACAGAATGGGAGGGTCTGTGTTTATTATAGATACCTGAGCAGATCTCAGGGTTCTAGGAAAGCTGTGATATCTGCATCCCTTTAGAAGACAAGCCTATCTCACCAAAAATTACCCATTGCAGGGAATGCTTTACTGTAGACTTATGGAAAAATCAGTGAGCCAATCACAAAAGCAGAAACTGGCTTTTCTGGGGTATGTACAGAACCCCTCCAGGTTGCCATGTTGTACTGAAATTTACAGTGGCTGCAGATAGAAATTGAAAGGTAATTTTTAATAGCATTAAATTACAAAATGGGTATTGTAGTAATTATATAATATATATTATTTTTTAACAAAAGTGGAGAAGACAAAGGAAAAACTGGTGGAATACTTAGGGGTCTATTCACTAAGCTGCCGAAGGATCTAGCCGTAGCTTCGACTGATCCTTCGGCTAGCTTCGACCCCAGCACCCCTTCGGTTCAGTAGAACCGAAGGGCTGCTGTACGGGCTATTCACTAAAGCCCGTACAGCTCCTGAAGTTGGCCGAGCGGCTCAGTCAAGCCGAAGGCATATGCCGAGGTGAAAGCCAAAGCCAAAGCCATTGGCCGGCCGACAGCCTGCTTTTGACAGCTGGGCGGAGCCAGCCATCATCTCACGGCTGGCTCTGGCCACTTGCAGAGAGATCAGCGTCCCTGGTTATCAGGTAGCCAGGTACGCCATCTGTCATTACATACTGAGAACCCGGCGGGGCCGCTATGATATCACAACGCCCTCTCCGGGTTCTCAGTGTGTAATGATAGATGGTGCCCCTGGTTACCTGGTAACCAGGGACGCTGATCTGTCATTACTCTCCCGGACACTCTGGGAGTGGAAACACTTTCTCCCGGAAAGTTCTACTCTGCTCGATCGAACAGAGTAATCCTTTCTTCTCCCTCAGCCAGAAAAAAAATGCATAGCTAGATTCCTATTGGCTATTTCAGTTAGCAAACTAGCTGTTGCACCCGCCCACTGCGGCTGTCAATCAGCAGAGGGGGACCTGCAGTTCTCCATCAGGTCCCCTTCTGGTGATTGACAGCAGCAGAGGGCGGGTGCAATAGCTAGTTTGCTATTGCAAAGTGAAATAGCCAATAGGAATCTAGGAATGGTGTTTTTTTTATTTTATTCTGACGGTAGCAGAATTACCCGGCCAATAGAAAACAGTTGGGCCGAGCTAGCTTTCACTGCTACCTCAGCCCAATCGTTTGCAATTTTATTTTTTCTACTTTGTTAACAGTTTTCCTATTCTGCTCGGTACCTCAGAGGTACCGGGCAGAATAGCCGAGCCGAATGCCGCCGAGTAGCCGAATAAGCCGTACAAGCCTGAAGTGAATAGCCGAACAGCGTTCGGCTCACTTTTCTTCAGGTCGGTTATTCACTCGGCTTATTCATTGTCATCATTTTCTGCTTTTTTTTTCTTATTTTTTTTTTCCCTATATAACCCTTATATAGGAAGTATTTTTAATAAAATAGTGAACATTAAACAAAATGTTTTAAAAGCTCAATTTTTCTACTCTTAAAATCTTTAAAATATTATTCTAATTGTATATTTCTATACTTGAGGTAGACAAAAAAAAAATGCATTATATCATACAATAAAAAAAAGTTTTGAGTGACTTTGCGGACTTACAGACACATAGGCTGTGAGACAGGTAATTAGTGAAGCTGTGATAGCATATGGAATAGAGGTGTTGGGACTTTTTGCTTCCTCTCCTGTGGTAGCAATGATGTCAAAGCCAATGAAAGCATAGAAACATGTGGCTGCACCCTTTAGAACCTGCGAGTCAATAAAAAGACAATTTTTACATTCTATCAGCAGACCCAACATCCCATTATTTGTCAATGAAATAGCTAATGAATGTGTAATCATTCATTCATATGTAAACAAATATCAATTAACTTTGATAAACATATTCTTAAGGTTTAAATACTATGTTGTCTGTACTTGCCTGCCATGAAAAAATAATAGAAAGCGCTTCACAAACTGTTGGCACTATAAAAATCCTATATAATAATACAAATGGGGTTGATTTACTAGGCAGGTTGTTCACTTTGCAAGAGAACCCTTAGCTTAGTGAATGTGGTGAAACTCCACTTTGCAAACAATATCCAATCAGCTGCAAAGAAAATAAGAAAATAAATAAAAATGTTTGCTTGCACATGATTAAAAAAGTCTATTTTTCTTCAGTATATCAACCCCACCACAATTAATGTTAAAGGGCACTTTAAGATTTTCAGAATTAAGAAATAATAAACATTAGAAAAGGTGTAATGAGTCCAACTTTCCTCCACCCCAGCCCCTTCAAGATAAACCTCCACAATATACTCGAAATGATTTGCTCTCATTGCCTGTGTCATCTTCTTATTGAAGCTGCACATCTCTACTCTTAAGAGATAGCAAACTGTAAATGGTTGAGCGTAAAACATACACTTGTTTTAATCATTTTCTATTGTGTTCTGGCTTTTCGGTGGGACGACCGACATTCACCTGATCAGAGCAGTTATGGTTAGAGGTGATTTGGTTTGTAGGGCCTCCCTGACCCTAATAAACATGTCTAGACCAAGCATTTATGGATTTTCCTGTTCGATTGCTGATGTTTTCCTGTGAGATAAACTGTCACCTAAATGCTCCTCCTTCCTTCATCTACTCGCCAGACTTGCATAATCATATGAAAGTGCATGGCTAGAGCACAAAGAAAGGCTGTTCAGCAGCCAGGTTGTTTATGCATGACCAGCCACTGTCTGTAGGCACATGCAGGCAACAAGTTAAAGAATTCAGTGACCTACCAATGCTATCCGGTACAAACAACAACTGTGCTAAAATAAAAAAGCTCACTCAGATAAATTACCTTAATCTGATGTCTGTGTAATCCCTTGCAGAATAAGCACACAACTCTACAGAGAGTCAGTAGAAGTATATTTCCTGAAGCCTGTGTTGTGTGACATCCTGCATCGCCAATCGCATACACACTTCCAAGAAAAAACTGAAGCTAACTGGTGGCTTTAAGAGACTTCTTTTTCTAATTTTTAGAAAAGCTTTTCTATGTATGTGAACAACGGGAAAAATGTTTCTCCACAACCATCAGCAGGTGCATTCCAGGATCACCAGCATATTTCTGGGAGTGTTGTCTACTCATGCTGGGTTACATTTTCCAGGTAAGCTGTGCTCCCTCTATACCAGCCTGTATCAATCTTTTAACATGGAGGAACCCTTCAAATACCTTTTCGGGTTTCAGGGAACTCCTGCTAATAATGATTATATCTACAGCTCATGGTATGAACAGAAACTTGTATATAGGGGACTAAATAAAAGAATAAGACATGTAACATACGCCACATATTTCACATCTTGGGCAGCTCTGTAGCACAACATTATTACACAGGAAACAAAAGGAATAACAATAATGGCAAGAAAGGGAATTTAGACAATGAAAATTGAAAATCCGTTTGGTGGTCAGTAGATTAATGCCCACTTACACTAATAGTGGTCAGTGTGAAGAATGCCCCCTTAGATAGCTGAAAAGATCATTGGTGTCAGTGGTAGCTTATCTGAGAGGCAGCAATTGCTTAATGCTCAAGGAACTCCTAGTAACCTTTGGAAGAACCCTGGTTCAGAAAAGCTGCACTATGCAAATCAAAGTTAACAATTCAATTTAGAAGTGAACAGAAGACATACTGAACATAACTATTTAATGACTTGTTTGAAGCCCATTTCCACCTTTGTAGGGGTTCACATTTATTGTGGTAATGTAGAAGTGCAGTGATGATGTATATGTGTGTATGTTTTCATGACTCACATTGCTGGCTTTTTACATTTTTTAATGGACTTTTTCATGGGCCTGAGGCCTACAGATTCAAAATTCCCTTTAATCTGACACCAGGGTCAGATTGTCTTGTACAGGCTGTAAAGCAGCTGACCCCCCTCCCTGTGAGTCATTGTAACAAAATCACTGAACACCAGCTCTGCCTCTCCAGGTCATTATGCTCTGTTCAGGGGCTGTTGCCACTATGAATATTAATGAATGGGGGGAGAGAGCACAGAGGGAGAGCTCATTTTCCACAGACAAGCTTGTGAACAAGGGAAGCATAGCATTGTGGGAAATTAAGTTCCCACTGTTTTTTTTCCGCAGACTGCAGGGCACAGAGGCGGCCATTCCAAATGGAGCCATGAGCAGCTGAAGAGGACAGCTAACTAAAAAGGTTTTGTGTTCATATACAGCAATTGCATATGCCTGCTTCATTTTCACTTGGTGTACATTGTTGGCATGTTTTTCTTTAAATACCTACACAAAGGTGGAAATGGGCTTTAAGCCAGTTGTACTTGAGAAAATCAACATGTGTTGCAATAAAACACATTTCTGTATGTTTTCAGATATACTGCACCAATGGACAGGCTCCAGTGGGAGCATCCATACCTACATATTAACAGATAAGGATATTTAACAAGGCACCTCAATATAATGGTATTGATATACTACAGGAACAGAGGCTGTTCAATTCCTAAAGAAAATGTTCACTTTGCAAAGTAAAGGTTAATGAATACTGTATGGTAAAGCTGTTTTCACTTTGAATACCCAAATGCTAGAAAAATCCAGTTTTAGGGCTTGTTCACACCAAGTGCAGAGCAGATGCAGAGCAGAGCAGTTACAGAACGCTTCAAAACTGCATCCAATGTATTCCAATGTTATTTTGGGCTCTAGTTCACACCAGAGCGTTCAGTTCCAGAGCATGTGGAAAAACTGCAGCATGCACTATTTTTTCTGCTCTGGAACGCACCAAAATGCATGCAAACGCATCAAAAATGCATGCAAATGCCCTGGAACGCACCGAAAGACCATTTTAGGCTGAATTGTTTTTAAAAAAACGTCCCGGAACACAGCAAAAACGCGACAAAACACACTGTACTGCATGTGCAGAAACTCATGCAGATCTGGTCCGCATTTGGTGTGAACAAGCCCTTACTATTTCCATTGCAGTGGCAGTGTTCCTTTGTAGAAATCCATGAACTCGATGTAAACATCTGTTATATCTCTCTGGTTGGAACTTACATAAATAACAGAGGAAAGAAAAATGTAACAGTGTGCATATGCACTTCAATGTTTATATCATTGTGGCTAATGACATGAAACATCTTCAGTCCTTTGCCTATCAATAAATCAACATGTCACTTTATTTGTGTGCCTCTCTTTAATATGCATGTCCCTTTCTATATGAATTGATTTATGGCTGACAGTGTTTTAGAAACAGTGATAGACATTGATAAAACGTTTTCAACATGAAAAGCGGAGAATTACTGTCCTTTATTTCCTTCCAAGTGTGTGGATTTTCTTTTTAGGCTTTTTATTATTTGTAAAACACACTTACAAATTCTGATTCTACAAAGTCAATAGCCAAGTAAAAACATAACTGAATAAAGCTCAGAAAATGGCCAGTTTTTAAGAATTTCTAACATTCTCATTATTTTCTAAACATCTCTTGCAATTACTTTTGCACGATATTCTAATTATTCGAGTTTTACCTGTATATATATAATGTCTTTGAACAAAATATCAGCTAAATGAGTTAAAATTTCGTACCCCTGACCATCCGTATGGTAGAAAATTTCCTTCTGACCAGTTTTTCCCACTGACGAAGAAAAGGCCAGCAATCATGATAAACACCCACACGGCCATGTTAATCACATTCAACACATTATTAAAGCCAACGGAATTCTTTACTCCCAAGGCCACAATTATCGTCACAATTACTGCAATGACCAAAGCAAGGAGGTCTGGATAGGATTCTTCTCCTTTTCCTGTAAAAACAAGAACAGCACAAGAATAGTAATATACAGTATGTACACATTTGTTTTACACAGAATATACGGCAATACTCATTATGAAACAAGGCACTGCCGTTTGATCAGATTGTGAAGGATGGTTATGCCAGCAGCAAGTGTCTGATTATGAGTCATAAGAATGAGTAATACATTTTGGTGATTCAGGCCTCCAGATAGCTGGTAGGCTATGCTTCCCTGTAGCTCATGCATCATCTTCTGTACTAGAGCGTGCACATTTATAAACACAGACTGCAATGTCACATAAGAAATGCCAGCCCTTCTCAGCTTCTCATGTGCTTTATTGCATTCATCTGCCACTAGGTGACAGGTGACACAGCTGATGTGATGGCATGAAAGTTGAAAAACAATACATTAATCGTCTTCCAGTTACACCAACAGACTGAAAAAAAAAGGAAAATAGTGACTATATTAAGGCATATTATACTAAAACTTTATTCTTTACTGTGAAAGTATAATAAATAATGTTATAGTAACATTTTACAAACAAGCAATGCAGCCTTCAGCACCTAAATAGACATTTGGGGGTTGATTTACTAACCTTATAAACACGCCACGAACAAGTATACACCTCTGTAGTGTCTTCCCTCCCAGCATGATCTATTGGTGGAATCTAGACACCTTTGTAGTGTGTACACACCCAGCAGGTGTGTTGTGCAAAGCCCTGCATGAATTGCAAGGTGATGTTGTGTAAATTAGCTCTTTGGAGTCAGTTCCAAACTTTATCCTAAATTGGTGGTTTGGTACAGGTTTATAAAATAGACACAAGAATTAAAGTGCACCGATGCCCAGACTGTGGACCCTACTGTATTTAAATATTCTTAATGTATGTAAAGCCAGTTTTTAAATAATATTCACCCTCGCCTCTCATTCTGGTGGCAAATTTTGGATTTACCATCATTTTCTGTAAGAGTGCTCACCTAGGCAAATATAGAAGGTAAATCTATCAGGAACACAAGCAGAGGTGAATCTACCTAGTGGACAACAGATAGCAATAAAATCGAGGATTCTAATCCTTCGACATTTATCAAAACCTTAAAAAAAACACTTCAAACAGCAGTAAGAGCTTTAAAGCGACACTAAACTCAAAAATGAAATATGAAAAATAGCTTCTATTAAATAAATAATGAATGACTGTGTACCTTATTATGTCATTGTTCAGCATTAAATGCTCCAAAATCCATTTTATTTTTCTCCAGCCACAACTTCCTGCCAAAGGGTGGCTCCTTTTCTTCTCCATACTCCCTATGTGTGCTGAAAAGTAGCCACCCTCTGTGCTCGTTCATGTGAAGGACTACAACAGGCTGAGGGTGTGTCTTCTCAGTCTCCGCCCACAAGTCCTCCCTTCTAGACTCTGCAAGAAGCTTGGATTTTTTCAGCTTTCCCACACTAATATATGATCTGTGATTTCTCTCCTCCTGGCTTACCAAAGATGGAGTGTGGGGTGAGCTGCTAATGAGGAGATTCAGCATGTGAGCTGTCACTGGCCTCATACTTTCTTCTGAGTCTCAGCTCACGTCCTGAATCTGGTCACACAGTCACAGAGGATACGGCTCCTACATTTGAAATAAAGTTGTTTTACTGTGTAGATTGTTGTAACCTTGATGTTTGTTGTAGATTTGTTCTAGATGTAATTGTCTGTTGTAGATTTGTTGTAAGTAGTTTTGATAATAAAGAGCATTGCAGAGGAGTTTACAACCAGTGAAAATGTCACAGTGTGTATAGTGAGGAGAGGGAGGGGGCAGCTGTGTGCAATGAGAAATGATTCCTCTCTGCCTTATGGGAGCTGTAGGCAAAGAAAGATGTGTATGTGATTAGAATCAACATGCCTGGCTCTTTCTAAGTGGCAGGAAGTGTGAGGGGAGAGAAGAGATATGGGAGCAGGCACAGCAGAATTTCTAATGGGATTAAAATAGTAAGACTTTATTTTAAAACATAAATAAATGTGGCTTTGGAGAATGTTCATTGTGTAGATGTGTATAAGGAGAAAAAAAGCTGAGGGTTTTGTGTCACTTTAACACAAGCCCTCACTGATCTCGGTAGATGCAGATACTGTAGAGTAATACAGCCTCAAATATCACAAGAAAGGCACTAAATGATGGTTTCAGTAGGTTTCTAACAGTTTACAACATCTGGTGTTTCGTTACATTAGAAGGCTAACAGTCTTTCAAGTTTCTGCTTCCATAGAGAATAGGGTGAGGAGCCACCATTTCTTTGCCCCTTTTGTAAATATCACTAAAATATGTAGTTACAGAAGACAGTGAGGGCTTGTATTAAAGTGAATTGTCTGGGCACAGGTTCACTTTAATGTACATTTAGAATAAAAAATAAGCAATTACCTAATCCATTTAAAGTCCCAACACTCTCAATCATCCAATGGCTGATAGTATGATTGGCGAGGGAGTCAAACATGCTACTGAGTGCGCTCGCTCCAGCTGCTGTACCAATCAGATACTCCAAGATTAAATTCCACCCAATGAAGAAAGCCACAAATTCCCCAACAGTGACATAACTGTATGTATAAGCAGAACCTGTGGTTTTGGGAACACGAACTCCAAATTCAGCATAGCACACACCTGCACAAAAAAATACGAAACAGTTACAGGATTGCATTGTGAATCTTAACAGTTTTAAATCCAGTTTATTACATGGGCAGAATGATTTTTTTTTAACCATTTTAATTTTGATGTGCAGGAGCTTCATATACAGTAGTTTACACTTATTACTCTCTGTACTTTTTCAAATAACTTTATCAAAAAGTATATGAACCACATCATAATGTATTGAGACCCTTAAAGGGTTCCCATGTTTTACTGAATTACAAATTCTAATCCAAAAGTTTGTTCTCTGTGGCATTATTTTTTTTTTTAAACACTGAGCGATTTTTGTTAACACATGTGACGTCCTATTATGATCAATACATGTAATTTCCCATTAAATGTCCCATGGTCTGACATTCACTTATTTTTGCTCTTGAGCCACTCTAATTTTACTTCATCCTTTAGTTTGTGACCATCATCTTAAAAGATGAACTTAGCCTTATCCTCAGTTTTAAGCAGATTGAAAAAAAGCACAAAAAAAGACAGACAAACAAATTATTTTTGTTATTAGCAACACTCATTCTTTCTATTGATGTGGATGGTGCACTTCAGGCCCAGCTACCAAAATCTCAGCTCCCTCTCACAAGTTTTCTTCCTGCTTGCACAGAGCATTTTGCTAGACTGGGCCTTTAAATACATACACAGTATATTCCATTTTGCAAAAGTTTTTTTAATGAATTTTATTTATTAGGTTTTTTTTTCTGTTACATCCATAGAATATAACAATCAAAGCAACAAGCTTCACAAAGAACTGCCTGTATCACACACTCCTCATTTAACCAGTTGTCTCTCCCCTCCCGCCAGAATCTCGACATGAGCTCTCATGGTACCAAATAAAGTTATACTGTGCATGCAGGGAACCAAATATAGTTATGCATTCAGCAATATTGTCTCACCAAGACTAAACATCAAAAATAGGCTATACTGAATCAGGTTATATCAGGTCTACCCTCCAACCACAGACAACATATTTTGTCAGACTTGGCTGGGCATGCTCTGGAGAAAAGCATATTTTTGTATTTCTGCAGCATGTCATTAATGAGTAGGAAACTTTCAAATGTCTGGAATTGAAGAGTCCTTCCACTTTAAAAAAAAGTTCCCCATATTGGACAGTAAAAGCCTTACCAGTAACCTGAGGTATCTCCCAAGTATATGGTTTTGAACCAGGGAGAGATCATTTTAAGTTGAAAGTTGAAATGCAAACTTTTGTTACTGTGTTGCCAGTAAGGTATGATTTTAGGACAAATCCAAAGGTGTGGCCATGTTTACATCTCATCTGTTGCATTGGGCTGAGGGTCTCATCTTGTGCATTCATTAAAGGGTGTAGTATAGTCAATTAATGAAATAAAACTGGGAATGAAGATCCTTTGGAACTATTTACTGTAGTAAAGATTGTGTCTTCAACTTTCTCAAAGTCATATCTTGTGACCGATGGTATGTCTCTGGATCATTGGCCAAAAACCCTTTCAAAGGTTTGCAGTGTCTGTTTTTGGAGTAGAGACGCTTGTAATTTCAATGGTTGTGGAATTAACTGCATTTGAGCAGCATGGTGAAGCGAAAGATATCTAATATCTATAAAAACAGTGGTTGTGTAGATTATACTGTCCCTGAGCTAAAAACAAATATACCATTATCAAACAGTTGGTACACATACTTAATTCCCTGTCATTCACGCCAGAGTGCATCTGCGAATACATAAATTATTTTTAGTTAGGGATTATAATCAAAGAGCAGTATTGGGTGCGACCATTTGATCCGTCCTAACTCTCCATAGTTTTGCATTATGACAAATCAGAATACTTATATCAAGAGGGGACATTGTTCTACATTTACAAGAGAAAAGTCTCAAAGGTTGTTTTTTTTTTCTAATCCTTAATATGATCCCTGCATTGCAGCAGTTAAGACAGTTTTCAACAGCTGGATTCAGCCAGTCATTGACATATGTCAGCTGTTTTGCCCAGTGTTTGGAATAAGCATCAGGGCATCCCGCAAGACATGCAGCAGTTTTGGAAGGTAGATAATTTTAATTAGATTTATTCAGCCAACTAGCCTAAGCAGGAGAAACCGCTTTGCTATAGCTTTGTTTCCATGTTTTGTAGTATAGGAGTGAGGTTCAACTGAACAAATATGGATATGGGGGGTTGTACCATGATGCCCAAATATCTGAACCTATCAACCTACTTTTCAAGGGTGGTAAATGGGGTAACAGCTGGTTGTTTGGTTCTAAAGGGAATATTCAAGATTTTCTAAATTAGCTTTCAGTCCTCAAAATTTACTGAATTCATGTATGATGATAAGCAGCTCTGTCATCGACTGAGGTTTGCAATCCAGGTACGGTTATTATCTGACTATAGGGTGATTTTTTCTGTTAACCTGTCATGGATGGGGCCCTCAATTTTCGTAATTGGTCTACTTAGATTTGCAAATGGCTCAAAGACCAAGGCAAATAGGAACAGGGAATATTGGCAACCCTGTCTTGTTCCACATTGCAGTATTATACAAAATTAGTTTAAGTTATTGGTTCGTATTTTGGCTACCAGTTTTGTGTATAGTAGTTTGATCAATGCAATGAATTGAGACCCAAAGCTCATTTTGCTTAACACCACCCAGATAAACCCTCACTCTACAACATCAAATGCATTGTGGCTGTCAAGAGACACCACATGACTTAATTTATTAGATTGCTGTGCTCTGTGGGTATTAAGGAATAGTATTCTAATGTTCATAAATGTTTGTTTGCCAGGCATAAAGGCCATTTGGTCGGGGTATACTAATTTGGAAATGATCTAAGAAAGATGGTTAGCCAAGAGGTTCACTAGATTTTTAACGTCCCTATTGAGCAGTGGTATCAGGCGATAAGATTTGCACAGCTCTATGTTATTACCCAGTTTGGGGAGCACAATTATCAAAGATTCTCTGATTCTCAGGTAGTAAACCTTGATGTAATGTCTTCTGCAAGACCTCAATATGGGGGCAATTATGTGAGTCTTATATGAGGAAAATGTATTGATAACAGTTTTTATATCTTATATAGTATAAGGGGTTTCTACTCGAGTTGAGCCTGCTCCAAGGTTAGGAAATCAATATGGTCTAAGAAACAGGTTGGTTCTTGTGCAGTATAGACTACTTTTGAATAGAAGTCCAAAAACCATTTATTGATCTGCTCAGGCAAGTATACATATCAGTACAAGTAACTTGGATCCTATGAAATAAAATAGGTGAACATCCAGATTTTGTGAATGCGAGTAATTTTCAATTTTTCCCTTCTTGTTCAATGACTGAAACAGCTTGGTGAAATAGTTTTTTCCTAATTAATTGTACTTTCTTTTTAGATGAGGCAATATCTAGTGTGTTTTTTTTTTGGTGATGTACTGCAGTCTTGTTTCTGCCCTAGAATAATTAAGCTGGAGGTTATAAAGGCTATGGCACTGTTGTTTATAATATGTATTGATTTCTTTAACAATTACCATCTTGTAGATGCCTTGAAGGCAATTTATTCCACTGAGGCAGTGCCAGAGCCCTTGTTTAACTCCCAATATTCACATTGATCTGTACCCACTGTTCTCTTGACCTTATCTACAGAAAGCAACAAAGTGCTTAGTCTCTAACATCGCTGCACATTGTGCACAGTAATTTTTAGAGTTACTGTAGGAATCGATAAAATTTGAGGCAAACACGCAATATCATCAATATAATGTGTTTTTTGTTTAGACCCCTGATATTTCCCCAAAGGCCTCGACGATAAAGTAAAAAAAACCCCATAAAAATAAAATTACAAAATAATTTTAAAAATGTTAAAAAGGTAGTAAAAAACATAATTGACCATAAGTGACCATCATCCACACACAAAAATTAGAAACACCTTCAACAGCGACCACACATCAGAGATTGCCTCCAGACACCAATCACCTCTCAAACAACTGGATCCCTGCCTCTACAAACGGATCAACCTGAACCCACCAACTACAACAGTTAGGATTCAAAGAAAGTTGCCTCAACCTTCATCGATGACATTGCGTCACCACCAACTTCACAGTGAGTTTCTACATATCACACACGTGACCGAACTATTCATGAATTTTCACCTGTCCACCATTTTTATTCCCTACTCTGATTCCCCTCCCTAAAAGCCGGAAGGTTCAACACTCTTTGGTTCATCATTGCCATCATGCCTTTTCTCAGAACTCCAAACAAAGTCAACCCATCTGGCTCATCTACAACATGGGTCTCTACCCTTCTGCTGCCTGGTTGTGGTGCTTACTCCCATATTTTTTGTTCTTATATAATAAAAATAGACTATTAACCCCCCTCCCCCCCCACA
>NW_017306397.1:1592957-1602791 GCF_000935625.1 Nanorana parkeri | reverse complement strand
TTAAAAAAAAAAAACCATTTACCCCCCCCCCCCCCCCCCTAAATTAAAATACACTCATGTTGTTTCACAATGTCCCATGCCCAATAATACACACTGAGCTTATGCTGAGCTTATGCAAGCTAAAATTTAATGGGTACATTGCTGGCAATTAGGGTTTACTGTATTCTAGAAATGAATGCAAACTACAAGGCCTGTGTATAGAGTCACCATTCATCTTTATTTTCTAATTTGAATCCTGGCAACGGTGCCCAGAAAGAAATTAATCTGTGTGCAGGAAAAGGGAAATTTTGGCTTGGAATAAGTGTCGTTGCTGCATATTTGTGTAAGCCATATGCAATGCCTCTCATTTTCCTTACACAGCAGTCGAGGGTCATATATTAACTGCAATCATCTAGATTAACAGTTCCTGTTCCAAAGTGTAGTCAAATGCTGATCCACTGTAGTAGAATTGTGACTGAAAGCCGCTTAAATTGGGAATAGCTGATCTTTGCTGTGGAAGTTAAGGGCTGATGAAAACGAGACAATATCAGCTTATGAGTAATAATGAGAAGGATTTCTGACCATTCAACTCAGGACAAATATCTTCATTAACAGAAATTTGATGCATAAGCACTGTGCATTGTTATGGTGTATGTCCATCCAAATCATTTTCATCAACTCTACTAAATTAAAACAATAGATATTAAGCTTTTATCCAAATAGTAATACAGGTAGCACTTATGATTAAAGCAGAACTAAGGGCAAAAATGATCTGAACCCTTGCAGTGGGGCTACCCCAGCAAAGGTTAAGTGCTTGTTTTTGTCTAGGTGCAAAAAAAAAAGTTATATTCACCCGTTCCTTGGAGCCATCTTGCTCTTAGACCGGTCCCTGGAGTCTCTCTTCCTCTCCACTGCAGTGGTGTAAGGATCCTTGAGTCATAACGTTCTAAACACAGTGTATATAATGTGAGGACACCAAGGGACATATTATTTCTGCAGCAGAGGAGGGGACAGGCTTCAGGGACCGCGGTTCAGGTGAGTATAACTTTCTTTTTTTTTAGCATCTTGACAAAAAGGAGCACTTAGGCTTCATTCACACCTTATATTTTAGGTGCGATTAGGGGTTCCTGCGTCAGAAACTTGTGATTTCCTGCAGCAGGAATGGCTACTCTGCCATTTATAAGTGGCAGCTGTCACCCATTCAAGTTAATGTGTGGGTAACAGCCTCTGCATTTGAACCCGGCCACACCGCATGTAATCGCATGTAATAGGATTACATGTGGTTAAGAATCAATCACTCTCCCTATACCTAAACTATAGTGTGAACGGAGCCTTAACCCTTGAAGTGCGGGGGTAGCCCCACTGCAAAGTTTAAGAAATATTTTGCCCAGAATTCTGCTTTAAGAGTCCACGGGCAGCTCTGAGAAGAACCATTGTCTTGTATCCTCAAAATGTAACTAGCTGTACTCTTGGGGTCCCTCAGTTGATAAAGGGGCATGGCATCCACTGCCTGCTACAGAGGCTCACCATCATAGATTAAAGTCAACCTGTACTTACTAATGCAGAGAACAGCAATCATGTATTGTCATGATCTCTACATCATTCTCCTGTGACTCCAGGTCAGCATGATGACACCCACCCCAGAGGTGGGTCCATGACAGCCTGTGCTTAGAAGGAAGTGGGTTGAATGATGTTGGACATTATGTAACCCAGGAAAAGACTAGCAGCACTGAACAGAGCGATGAGTCTTTAAAGGGAAACAGCACGGGAGACTAGGCAAATTAGACAGTAAGAGCTGCATTTTTTAATCACTTCGGTGTTTTATTAAAAAAAATGAAAACTGGAGTTCTGTTTTAAACTTACCTCCCTATTGTTTATATGTCTTTCTCCTCTGCCCTTTTTGCCGCTCACCCACTACTATTACCAGCAATTACCAACTGTCAAAATAGCTGGAAATGCTATGTATTACAGAATTGCAATTTATTACATAGCAGGAGAAGTTGTCAAAATATAGCGATACTGTGTAAAATGACATTTGCAGACAGTCTGCAAGTGTTGTTGAGTATTAAAGTGTAACAATGACACCACAGCCATTCAGAGAAAGGCTAGTGTTTTATTCAGTGAAAACAAGGCATTCTCTGATTGGATGAGGTGAAGAGGAGGGGTAGATGACATTATGATCTTCACTTCGTCCAATCAAAGAATACCTTGTATTCACTGAAGAAAATACAAGTGCAGAGGTGAAGCCGTTGGACCCGCACCCGGAAAATGACCACTACCACTTTATGTAGCGCAGACTACTGCAGTAATTTT
Source organism: Nanorana parkeri (assembly GCF_000935625.1). Taxonomy (NCBI): domain Eukaryota; kingdom Metazoa; phylum Chordata; class Amphibia; order Anura; family Dicroglossidae; genus Nanorana; species Nanorana parkeri. The sequence goes on along the minus strand of NW_017306397.1, from coordinate 1,600,499 downwards.
CAGCATCCCCAGCAGTCCTCCAGATATCAGATATGGATACTTATATCGAGCCTAGTTGGACCAATGTAAGTTTTCATAATAAATGATTCCTGGAGTTCCGTAATGTTCAGGATAGAGGTGCACAGAAATGAAATTATCCGACCTAAACCGAAAATAAAATTTGATCATGCCGAATCCGATAATGATTTTTTAAAATATTTTCTTTTTCTTTTTTAAACTTTTAAACTATTTTATATTTTATTTATTTTTATATTAAATATTTTTTTTTAAACTTTACGGTCATTGGCTCTGGAGAAATATCAGGGGTCTAAACAGACCCCTGATATTTCCCTTTTAAAACAGAAAAAGAGATTGAGGACACATAGTCCTTAATCTAATTTTCTGCAGCCCCTGTTATGAATCAACAAAAAGCATCTATACTGAGTGTTCCTGTTCATTCATAACATGAGGAAATAATATGTTTACTATTAATATTACTATAGTATGTCCACAATCATCAATGAACAGTAAGTGATGTAGAGCACTTCCTGTTCATTCATAATTGGGGATACAGTGAATATACTATGCCCTCAATTATTCACAAACACTCAGCGATCACTGATTGCTGACTGCTTGTACCTGCTCTCCATTCTGACTCGCTGTCACAGGAGGCTGAGCCGGCGATGCGGGGAAGAAAGCTCGGGTTCTGACAGCTGGCTCCTCCCCCGCACTGCCGGCTCGGCCTCCTGTCTCCTCCCCCACACCACTCTCCGTCCTGATCTGTCACAGGAGGCTGAGCGAGGCAGTGCGGGAGGAGAGCTTGGCCTCCTGTGACATCGCCACTCACAGCATTCTCCTACCCGCCCCACCTCCTGACAGTTTCTCTCCTCCGCGCTGGGTGTTACTCTGTGTCAGGCTCCAGTCACATCATATCCAGTGCATTCTTCCATTTTTACTGGTTCTTTAAATTTTGCCTATCACCAAATGTTGTTATCTCCATTGTGAGTAAACATCTCATGGGTTTCCAGATATGGCGAATGGTCAGCCTAATAGGTACTATTGAACAGCAACGCGCCAGACACAGGTTGCACAAGCATCGTTTGCATCAATCAAGTCGTAATCCAATTATTCTCCCTGCCAGTGAGGTCAGTGCTGCTAGTACTGTCTTCTTCTGTAGTCACCACAGCTTCTATTGCCAGACACAAATTGGGATTTTCCACATTTCTGCTGCACATGAGGTTGCCTAGAAACAGATGTGATGACACAGGTTGCAATATGACCACAAACATCTCAGTGTTTTACTTCCTACGCCATTCTTGGTATTATCATTGCAGTGTGTCCTTGGAGGCTCACTTTCCACAGATGAAGAATTTCAGACAGGTTGAAACACAATTTGATGGATACTAAGTTCAAGAACAGATCACTGACATCCCCTGGAGCAATAAGGAAATGTCTTACCACTGAAGGCTTTTTTTAGAGCTTAAAAAATATGCTCAAGAATCATTGGGGGGGAATTTATGAACATTGGAGTGATTGCCAAGTGATCTTTATCTCTGTCCATTAAGTCCTGAGATTTACACAGTTCTGCCCCATAGCACACAGTCTGCATTTTCTAAAGCAAGGAAAATACTTTCTTGTATTAAAGATGTATAGAGTCCAGTCAAAGGGACATCATCTGCCCCTGTACAGAGCATTAGTAAGATGTAAGAAGGGCAACTAATTGATAAGAGGCATGCAGGAGCCTCTGCTGAAAGATTAACTGATCAGAATTTATTCTACCTTGAGAACAGGCAATTAAGTGGGGATATGATCACCATGTATACATTTAGAAATGGTCCATATAGTGAACTTGGTGCAAGGTCCTTGCAAAGGAAAAGCGGCACTCTTTGTGTCTGGTGGAAAAGAGCTTTTACGTTTGCTTACGGAAAGGCTTCTTCACAGAAGAGCTGTGAAATGTGGAATCGGCTACCTCAGGAACTAGTCTGAGCCAGCTCAGTTATTTCTTTTTTTTTTTTTTAAATCTGAATGCATTCCTAAATGTGCAGAATATAACTGGATATTAACATTTTATCAGTAATAACACCAGAGATTGTTGATCCAGGGAATAGCCTATTGCCTTAAAGTTCAGGAAGGATTTTTTCCCCTGTTTGGAACAAATTGAACCATGCTTTAATAAGGTTTTTTTTTTTTTTTGCTTCCTCTAAATCTACCATGGGTAACTGTAGACACAGGGTTCTGTTTATGGAGACTTTCTATTTATTTATTCTTTTTTTTCTGTTGGTTGAACTCAATGGACCTGTGTCTTTTTTCAACCTATGTAACTATGAGGTCAGTGATTTACACTCATCCTCAGTTAGAACCGACCTGTGACAAAGAAGCTGTCACAGGTTGGCTCTATCGATCAGGAAGTAAGCAGAAACATGCACCAATCCGCTCACTTCCCCATCATCTCGCTGCAGTGAGCGGTGGCTGTCAGTCACCACTCTGCCCAGGAATTTCCCCCTCCCCTCTCCGGTCCTCCAGCGCTGAGTGGAGGAATGAACGGGGCAGGCACAGCTGGCTCTGCCTCTAGATAGGCAGAGCCCGCTGTCACTCATGCAACTGGGTGGATCTCGACAGTATTGTCAGGATCCGTCCTGGCTGCGGCGATCTCAGTATATCGCGGGCAATAGCCTTTAGGTCACGGGAGGAGATTAGTATATGTCCTCCCATGACCCTAAAGAGGACTATGGGGAAAAACACTTACCCCATAGTTCTCTTTTAATTTGTGTCTGACATATTTGCCTGGAGTTCATCTTTGAGAGTAAATGTAATAATAGGTTATACAAATTTTTTGTTTCTTTTTTTATTGTGAGCTGTCGTGATGGATACATTCTGTATTGCTGGTAATCATTGCTCATATATTACTTGACACAAAAATGGGATGCTATCCTGCTGCAGACCCAAATATGTATGGAATCTTTTTTCTAAGCAGCGCATCTAAATACAAAAACAGATAACTATTCACTTTCCATGTTTATGATTTATTTTGGGTTTAATTTACTATTCTCCCTTAACCTCCCTGGCGGTATTCCCGAGTGTGGCTCGGGGTTAATTTTCAGTACCAAGAGCGGTAACACAGAGCCACACTCAGGATTGTGCAAAAGTGTCACTTACCTTGTCCCTGCGAGCCCGCGGTGTCCGGCAGGGCCGGCGGGAAATTCAAAAGTGAAAACATGATATTTACACGGAATACACACAATACAATGTAATTTGCTATACTTACATATATTTATCAAACAATTTCTCTTCAATTTTGTCCCTAGAGCTTTGTTATAAAACAACAAATTGCCATGAAAAACAATGTACCGCTTTTGGCATGCTAAAATCCTCCATAATCATACCGCCAGGGAGGTATAACTAAGAGGACTCTGCTGGATGAAAAGGCTACATAGACAGAGGAGGCTTCACACATACAACTGTATAAAAGATGAAAGGTGAATACTGTACACAAAAGGGGTCTAGTGACCACCACAGCCCAATATGTGATTTAAGATGACCTGTGGCCTTGCTTGATTTTACAGTTGTGTCTTAGTGGTCAGTGAAATGCCATGGCCCTTAAAAGGTAATTTCACTCTTTATGCTGGATTTTCCACCTATTTTAAAGTGCAGCAGGAAGAATAAGATTTGTTGTCTTTGCAGTAACCATGGCAAGGGACAGAACCAGGAGATCTCATGTGGCATCATTGTTGGGTTAGATTGAGAACTATAGTGGGATGAGTCTGACAATAGACTTCCTCAAGCTACATCAAGCCAGTGCACATCAAAATCCAATTTAGAGAATACCATTTTGGTAAATGCAAATATGGTAACATTTTCATGAAGGGTAACACAAACGTGGCTGTAGACCAGCAGTTCTCAACCTGTGGGTCGGGACCCCTTCGGGGGTCGAATGACAATTTGCCAGGGGTCGCCGGGAGTCTCCCACTATTAGATAGCTATTAGATTATCATCATTATTATTAATAATAAAAGCTGACACCCTCGGCTTGTGTTATATGGTTTGCCATTTTAGCTGTTACAACAGTGGTTCTCAACCTGTGGGTCGCTGTGTGATTTCTGCTATGCTCGGTGAGAGTCCTCCTCAGCCTTCTCCTAGCGCAGCAGTGTCAGTTCTCCCTCCACGCCGCCAGATGTCGCTGCAGCAGCCGCGTCAACCCTAACATTTTACCGTTGGGGGTCACCACAACTTGGCAAATGTTACCAAGGGGTCCCGGCCCTAGAAAGGTTGAGGACCACTGCTGTAGACAATGAAGTGGAGCAGGCAGAATACTCTCCTTGTGTAGTCTGCCTAAGGGTCTGAAAAGGAAATTTCACTGCTCACCCCCAGCACCACATGGCAAGCTCTAAACTAAGATGGGCCTTTCCATCCTTGCTAACCTTTTCTTATATATTAGCCCTGTCAAGCTGCTCACAGCCCCCATGTTCAGAGTAAAGGTGAGTTTCAGTCCTTGCCCTTGTGGATTATACAGAAAGAATGTAACTTCACCTCACTGCTGAAGGATGGAATTGATGAATGAATGCAGCAGCAAAGTATATACATCTTCCTTTAGGTCCAACCATTTAAAGAGTTTTACCCTGCAATTCTGGTATTTGCTGCAATCAGCACTGCACATTCTTTGATTCCCTGTACTTTGTACCAAGACTTAACTCTAAGGGGGTCTGTTCACTAAGCTGCCGTAGGCAGCCGAGTGAACGACCGACCTGAAGCGAAGTGAGCCAAACGCTGTTCGGCTATTCACTTCAGGCTGGTACGGCTGCATTCAGCCGTATATCAGCTGAAATCAGCCTTACATCGTGTAGCTTCGGGTCGGCCGAACATGCTCATCATGTTCGGCCAACCCGAAGTGCAGAAGGAGTTCGACTCAGCCTATCCAACATGTGGATCGGCTAAGCCAAACCTTCGGCAGGCTACTCGCTGCTGTTCAGTTTATTCTTATAGATGCCGAACAGCAGTGAGTGAATAGCTGAATGCCGCTGAGCGGCATTCGGCTCGACTGTTCTGCTCGCTCAATAATGAATGGTCTTTGAACTACAGGTGTTTTTTCACAAAAGCAAGTACAGTTTTCACACCATTATTGTTACGTGCATTTATCACAAAGGCTAATTTTCCAGCCAGAAGAATATATGCACATTGGCAAGAAGGATTTCTAAAGGATGACACGCTGTATTTAAAGGCATTTCTATTATTAAAATAGTAAAATCCTACGATATCTGAATTCTAGACAATGAATTATAACAAATCCGTACCCCTGTGGGATTATAGATGTTATAGAGGAACACTACATGGCTTACCTGACAAGATAGATGCTACAGCGGCAATAATGAAAGAGACAATTACTCCAGGTCCAGCCATTTCCTTAGCAACTAGTCCAGAAACAACATACATCCCGGTTCCCACACAGCTGCCAACACCAAGTGAAACAAGGTCCACTGTAGTAAGTACGCGAGCCAACTTGGTTCCATGAGAAGAGGTTCCTGCAGTTCCTTCTAGCATAGACTCTACAGGCTTGGTTCGCAGCACTCTTGCATTGATTGCATGCCACGTGGCCCGCCATGGAATCCGTCTTGGGTCCAGATATGAAAGAAACCCACTCATGGTTTAAAGGATGTTTAGTGAGAAGTGACAAGAACAGCTGTGTCGAGGTCACTACACACTCTCCCAACATCCAGTTTTTAAGGTATCAGTTGTGTTGTATATGTTCTTGATCCAAAAGGCAACTCATGATATTTTATATAATCTCCTTTGAAGATCTTGATGCAAACAACCTGTAAGGCAATAGCAAAGTGTAAATTCATTAGAGGTTGTCAAGTATTTAGTGCAGTAAAAGGCCAAAACATGTCTAGAGTAATTTCCAAGTTTACATGCAAACATATTTAACACTTCTTGTGAAATTTAAGTTAATTTCAATTTTAAGTTATTTCAAATGCTGATGAAATCACTTACAATAAATGCTGCTACTTGATGTTTAAACATTTTGAGCACTGGTCCTGACTTCCTGTTTTACGGTGACTCCTTTCTCAAGCAGAGTGCTATACAGTCACCCTTGTGTGTGCTAGTAAGCTGTGTATATCTCCATAAACACACAGACACATCGAATCAAGTTACTCCCCTTCCTCCTGGCCCCCTCTCTTCTATCCTCCCTTCTCCAAGCTAGTAGAAGAACAGTTGCTGGAGTCTGCTCTGTCCCTTGTGATCTTGTACTGGACAGGAAGTTAAGGGAAGCTGAGCGGAGAGACTTGGAAGCAGCTGTTCAGAAACATGATGACTGTAAGTGTTTGGGCAAAAATGTAAAGTAATGTTCTGCTGGGCAATGTATATTTGTTTGATCTGGATTCATTGTTGAACAAAACATTTGAGAGCTTTAATATCTAGGGAGGATGAGAGTGAGCTGTTAAAAACCAGGTCAGGGCAGGACAGGGGTGAGATTTTGTCAAAGAGGGAGTCAGTAGCAGAGTGGAGAAGAGAAGGGTCGAGGTGGCGGAGGTTTCTCTGGGTGACAGTGTGCCTTGTAGGGGGAGTCCATGTTGGGGACAGGGTGATTGTGAAACTGACAAGGTTGTGGTCTGAGAGTGGGAAAGGGTTGTTGGAGAGGTTGCAAGGAGTGCATCGGTGGGAGAAAACAAGATCAAGCATGTTACCTTGAGAGTGAGTAGGAGTCAGTGTCCATTGAATTAGATCAAAAGAAGAGGTTAGGTTAAGAAATTGAGTGGAAGCTGGGGAGTTAATGTTAGTAGCAATGTTAAAGTCACCAAGAATGATAGTGGGTATTTCTGAGGAGAGAAAGTAGGGTAGCCAGGCAGAGAAGTCATCTAGAAAGCGAGATAACGGTCCAGGGGGCAGTATATAACAGCAATCCTCAAAGAAATTGGAGAGAATTGGCGAATACAGTGAGTTTCAATAGAGGAGAGTGTATGAAAGGGAGGTGAAGGCAGAATTTGAAAAGTCCATTGCGGGATAGAAGGATACCCACTCCACCTCCTTTCCGTCCATTGTGTCTCGGCGAGTGTGTCCAGTGGAGGCCACCATAGGAGAGGGCAGCAGTGGAGGCAGAGTCGGATTCCTGAAGCCAGGTTTCAGTAACAGCAAGCATGTTAAAGGAATTGGAGATAAGAAGATCATGGACAGCGGTGAGTTTGTTACAGACAGAGCGGGTATTCCAGAGGGCACAAGAGAAGGCAGGACTGATTTTAGGAAGCACGGGAATAGAAATCAGGTTGTGTGGATGAAGGCTGCTGCCAGAGGAAAGGCAGTGCTGATTAGGAGGGTGAGTATTAGAAAAGGGAGGGCCAGGATTGGGAGAGATATCCTCAGGAGTCAGGAGAAGCAGAAGGGTGAGTGAAGTAAGATGAGAGGGCGTTTTGTACGGGTGAACATGCCTCAGTGTCCTGGAGGTAAACCTAGCATGTGGATTCAGAATGAGCAGGAGATGATGATTGCAGTAATAGGGAGAGGGCAGGAGAGAGGGCAAAATATATATATTGTGTGGTGGAGGGGGGGGGGGGGGGGAAAAAAAAAACAGGT
>NW_017306397.1:1591631-1592934 GCF_000935625.1 Nanorana parkeri | reverse complement strand
AAAAACAGTTTAAGAAGAGACTGTTTGCCTGAAGTTCACCTTTCATATTATACCTGCAACTTTACAGATGCAGATTAATAGTCTATCAGTAGATTCTAACCCCTACTCTTTTTTTCCTAGAAAAGTAATTCAATGGTCTGGTTAACCAAGAGTTAACAAAAATTGTTTTTGTGATCAAGAATTATCAGTATGTTCATTCATGTGTACAAAAAAACCCAAATTAGTTATTGACATGATTATTTGTCAAGGATCTTTTTTATTATGTGTTCAGTAGTGCCGTGTAATGAATTTAATCACATTGCTAATTGCAGCTGGAGTCTTCTACAGATGCACATAATTTAGGGACTAAAATAATTCAAAGACTAAAGGAATAATTATAGTAAAGAGTAATTAGGTTTTGGCACACCAGAATAACATAAATGGGAGACACGAAAAACATGTAATACAGTGCAATTGCTGTATTTACAAAAGGTTATATCCAGGGCAGACGTACAGCTGGTTTAACTAACCACAAGACTCTGATCTTGACTTGCTGTTCCTATGAGCTCCTATGACACAATTTAATGAAATGGTTTATTTATATTTTACCCATGTGCTTTGTAGCTGCCCTCAACTTGTTGGCTTCATTCACACCACCGTGCATACGTGCGTATTGTACCATTATGCAAATAAATGGCTCCATACACATAGCTGCGTATGGAGCCGTATATTTGCGTAGAGTAAAAATGCGCGAAAACAGAATGGAACCGAGATGCGTCCGGGCAGCGTATTTCTGCATATTTTATGCGCATACGCATGTTCGCACGTGTATACGGGCGTATGTGCGTACAGTTCATTAAAATTTCTATTAGGAATGATGCATTCTGGGAATGCAAATAGTGCACGCATACACGTACATACGCTCGTATATACGCGCATAGACGCGTATTTACGCAATATACAATTTTGCTCTTGCGTTGTGTGTGAATGAGGCCTTAACAAGCACTCCTGGGAGAAGTAGATTTTACAGCACACAATCTTTTCAACCTACAGAATGGTCAAGAGACCATTATTGTATAACTAAGATGGCATGTTCTTCTGATAAAAAAACATATACCGTGTTTCCCCGAAAATAAGACAGTGTCTTATTTTCTTTTTTGCACGAAAAAAGACACTAGGTCTTATTTTCGGGGGATGTCTTACCTGGCTGGGGGAGGACTGGACGTCCCAGAAGGCGGCGTGTGGTTGCCGGTCCCGGTGTGATGTTATGCCGGTTCCATCGGGCGTGTGGGCGGGAGCTGCGGCTGGCGGGAGTGTGGGCGGG
>NW_017306397.1:1579712-1589497 GCF_000935625.1 Nanorana parkeri | reverse complement strand
GCCGGCGGGAGTGTGGGCGGGGTGGGAACTGCGGCCGGCGTGTGGGCGGGGCGGGAGCTGCGGCCGGCTGGTGTGTGGGCGGGCATGTGGGCGGGGCGGGAGCTGCGGCCGGTCTTTACAGTTTATGTGCAGCTACCCCGAAAGTAAGACTTAGCGGATTTCTGCAATATAAGACCTACCACCGAACTAGGTCTTATTTTCGGGGTAGGTCTTATATTACAGAAATCACTGAAGATAGTGCTAGGTCTTACTATCGGGGTAGGTCTTACTTTCGGGGAAACACGGTATATAATGTGTAAAGGCAGCAAAAAAGCATACAATTCCAAGATTTTCTTGCCCAGAGCAATAGCTGCTTTTACTAAATAAATAGATAACGAAAGCCAGCAACAGATGTTCAGCAATGTGACAATGTTATGACTTCAACCAAGTCAGCTGCCATTGAATTTACTCCAGCATCACAAAAATGTTCTATATAAATAAAACATTGTAAAATAAACTACTTGTGTAGCCTGTGTCCTAGGGAGCAATATTGATCCTCCTGCTGTGGACATATAAAGCAGCTTTACAAAGGAATATGTCATTTATTGGAAAATAGAATACTGTGTAGGGCAACTGAAGCAAATAAAGCAGAACTCCAGGCACAGATTTTATTAACCCTTGAAGTGGGGCTACCTCCGCACTGCAAGGGTTGCTCTTAGATCGGTCCCTTCCACCTTGTTCCCCCTCTGCTGCAGCGGTTTAAAGTCCTTGAGTCATCACGTTCTATACACAGTGTATAAGACATGAGGACGCCGAGGGACATATTGTCGTTGCAGCATAGAAGACAGGCTGGAGAGAGCACTGTGACAGCCTGCCAGCAACTATGATCGGGTGAGTAACCTTTTTTTTTAACTTAGACAAAAATGTGCAGTTAACCCTTGCAAAGTGGGGGTAGACCCTGTGGAGAGGGTAGTGTTAGATGCACTAGCAGATTTAGATGGACTTGACTAACAAATTAAAGCAGAACTCCAGCTAACACTTTTTAAGTAGTTACAGCAACAGTTTTCCCCCCCTTTTGGGATAAAGATTTTACATAAATGAATAAAAAATGATAATTGTAAGCACCCCTGTCAGTGTTAAATAGTTCGTCTCAACCCAGGGGCGTAACTAGAAATCACAGGGCCCCATAGCAAAATTTTGTATGGGGCCCCGTGATTGCTAGTTATGCCACTTGCAGAGCCCACCAGAGTCTCTATGGTGGACTCTGCAAGGTCTCAGTTGGGCTGCACGCCTCTTACCTGTCAGCGTTGTCCACCTCCGTGGTCGCCGCCGCCGGGCCCCAAACTCCTCTTCCGTCTCCTTCTATCGATGGGCCCCGCCTCCTCTTACATCACTGGCCCCACCTGCTCTTAGCTCGCTGGCCAGTGATGTGAGAGGAGGCGGGGTTGCTGTTAGGCGGGCCCCGCCTCCTTCTTTACTGCAAACGCCGTTGTAACCGGCCTATTCTGCCGCATCTGCTGGCTGTCACTGACACAGTCCCACAGCGGCTGTGAGGGGGAACATTCTCCCTCACAGCTGCTGCTAAGCTATGTCAGTGACAGCCAGCACCCGAGACGCCATGGCGAGCCAGGCGGGCCCAGGCCCCATAGCGGCCGCCTGGGTCGCTATAGCGATTGTTACGCCACTGTCTCAACCCTCTATCTGCCACTTTCCTGGACAGCTTGGTCTGTTAAAAGAAGTTGAAAAACAACAGACTTACTGAGGGATCACCAGGTGAAAGTAAAGCCTAAAAAAAAACAACAAGCGCGGCCACTACATCTAAGAATTGGTCAATTGCAATATATTACATTTCTGCTTTTTGATGCTTTAGCCTGGTTGGGTGAAGCATAGGCAAGTAAAATGCTACTCAAACACTTTAACTTCATTTACTCAAACACATGCATTCCATCAGTGGCGTAACAACCGGGGGTGCGGGGGTGTCACTTGCCCCGGGCGCAGGATTGGGGGGGGGGTGTACAGGGACAATGATGGCATGCTTGCACTTGTAGTTCCTTCGCTGATATATATGTGTGGGGGTGGGGGGTACAGTTCTAGTGGATGTTTATATAATATGGGGGGGCGAAAAAAAATGTTCTGCCCCGGGCGCCCATAACTCTGGTTACGCCAGAGATGAAGGTAGAGAAGGAGTGCTGCTAAAAAAAGCTAAGAAAAGAACATGTGTAGATTTATGGGGTGTCAGCTTAGTACAGGTGCTTTAACAGGAATGATTTTGGTGTCTCTATAAAATGCCAGAATAACAAAGAAACAAAGGAACCAGCCAGAGAGAATGTTCAAGAAAATATCCCTTAATGTGAAAATGTAGAGCTGAAATTGATGTGATCTACCCATTCATTGCAGGCTATGACATATTATGCTATCAAGCCAATACAATCATGTGCAGACTCTCCAGTGCAACCGAGCCACTTCATTCTTCTTCTTAGTCCCATCTGGATTTCCAGCCTTTTTGAAAATCACCATGGTTAATTGGAATTCTGCTTAATAGATCTCTGGTGTATGAATTCAATTCCTCTGTGTTTTTAAAAAGATAAGATTCTGCAGAAAACATTCATAGATCTCATGTGTAAAGGATTTCAAATGTTTAAAGTGAACCATGGACATCTGTGAAAAATGAAAACGGAATTACAACAAGCAGCTAAACGAAAACCATAACGGCACAATACATTTATCACCTTTCTTGCTTTAGCAGACTGAACACATTTTCTAAAACAGCCAAATGGTTTATTGATTCATTTTAAGAAAAAAATTGTTGTCTTGTATTTCTTATGACTTGGCTTACTGCCTATGGGCAACTTGTTTGACATAAAGAGCATACATTTACAGAACTATATGTATATTTCTGTAAATAGGTAAGCCGTATTAGTCCAGTAGACAAGATGTATATATATATATATAATATCAAGCAGAAAATTATTTTGATATCTAATGCTGAGGTTTGATAGGTAGTTTGGACAACCAGTCATTCATGTAAGAATTATGACTATTTAGTCTAAAATTATAATCTTAAATTATAATCATGTTGATTTTTTTATAGAACATATATTTGCCTCACCACTTTACTTCGTCTGCCTTAGCATGACTCTTAAAACTGCAAGTCAGACATGAGAGGTCATCTGAGGACTGACAAAAGCCCAATTATTAACTGCCTAACTTTATGTTGTTAATACTTGTTGTCTCCTGGCATATGAGAGTTCATTGAATTATTAAAATACAAAACCCCATTACATTAATCTTAACTACAGGGCTCTTTTAATTGCTACTGCTATGCACATTTACAGCCCAGGAGACAATATGTGTTATCAGTATAAGGTCAGGCAACTAGAAGGCCATAAACCAAAGGAGATCTGATTTTTGAGCCATCGGGGTTGATTTACTAAAGACAACCAAACCTTTCACTTCACAAGAATAATTTTCCCTCAGCTTGGAGAATGAGGAGAAGCTCTGCTGGCTTCCATAATCCAATCATCTGCAAGCATAGTTTTTTTTTTTTTGGGTATTCTTTGCCGAGTGAATTTTCACCACATTCACTAAGCTAAGTGAAAGTTTCCGTGCAAAGTGAGCAGCCTATTTGCCTCCCCATAAGCTCAAGAGTCAGACTCGGACAAACAAAGCAAAGCTAATTTGGGGGTAATATAAAGCTTTCATAATTCAGTCTGAACAACTGATTGTCTTTATTGTCCACTGACTAGCACTTTTCCATGCAAGGTAAACTACATTAAAGTTAAAGTGACATTAAAGTCTAAATCGTTTCCCTCCCCCAATGTTAGTGTTAGCACTTACCTTAAATGATGTCTCTTAATTCGATTTTCCTCTTCTTTCCTGTCCTTTTCAGCCTTCTCTCCAGCACTGCTGCGGATCTCTGATCCAGCGCTGACTCCTCTGTGCTTGCTGGCTCTCCCTGTCCCACGGTATCTGCATTCGGGTGCACGCTGCCCATAGACTTACCTTGTGTCTCTCCTCGTCTCCCGGCCGAAAATCTGAAATGCGCATGCGCCCGTCCCAAGATGCTTAACAGCCCCCCAAAATTTTTCAGATTTTTGGACGGGAGCATGCAGCGAAGACACAGGTAAGTTTAAACCTGTTTCAAAGGGTTTTTTAATTATTTTTTAAAAGTTTTGCATATATCTACTGCTTACTTGCTATGCAAAAACACAGGAGGGTTTAATAACCCTTTAAACCTTTATAGTTTTGAATTACATTCTTTAGAGTGATGCAATTTACCAGAATATCAGGGCTAGCCCTACTGCAAGGGATTATACATTTTTTTTCTGGAGTTGTTCTTTAAGCTTTTCCTAGCTACTACCAGAACTTTATAGGCTAACCCTAATGGTGATGACCAGGTTTAATGTTTTATGAATACGGATTTACATGGGATATATGTCAAGGCTTATATACTGTGTAATGCTATTCAATAAAACATTGTTAGCAGACATTGGCTATATTCATCATCCTCTTCCGGACTGTCCTGTAAGTCAGCACAGATCAGGTTGCTCTGCTCTGAACCTTCAGCACTGCTTTATGCTGGTATTCATGAGCTAGATCTGCTTTCTATTCACTAAGCTGCCATAGGCAGCCGAGTGAATAAATGACCCTAAGTGAAGTGAGCCGAACGCTGTTCAGCTATTCACGTCAGGCTTATACAGCTGATTTCAGCCGTATATCGGCTGAAATCAGGCGTACATCGGCTTGCTTCGTGCGGCTTCGGGTCGGCTGAACATGCTCAGAATGAGCATGAGCAGAATAGAAAAACAGTTAAAAAGTAGTAAAAAATCAAATAGAAAACAAGTGGGTGGAGTTAGCAGTGACACTTCTGCTGCCGTCAGAATAATAATTAAAAAAAAGAATCACCATAGGAATGCATAGCTAGATACCTATTGGCTATTTCCCTTTGCAATAGCCAATAGCAAACTAGCTATTGCACCCGCCCTCTGCTGCTGTCAATCACTAGAGGGGACCTGTTGGAGAACTTCAGGTCCCCTCTGCTGATTGAAAGCAGTAGTGGGCGGGTGCAATAGCTAGTTTGCTATTGCAAACTGAAATAGCCAATAGGAATCTAGCTATGCATTCCTATGGTGATTTTTTTTTATTCTGACGGCAGCCAACGGCTCCGATGTCAGAAGAAAAAAAAAACAAAGCAGGGAAAGGTTTACTCTGCTCGATCGAGCAGAGTAACCCTTTCTGGGAGAAAGTGTTTCTCTCCCGGGCGGCCAGGAGCCGCTATCTAATAGCGGGAGACTCCCAGAGCCTCCGGGAGAGTTGGGCTATCTGGAGATCAGTGTCCCTGGTCACCTGGTAACCAGGGACGCTGATCTGTCTGTGCAAGTGGCCGGAGCCAGCCGTGAGATGACGGCTGGCTCCTACCAGCAGTCAGTAGCAGGCTGTCGGCTGGCCAATGGCCGGCCGTTCGGCCAGCTTCGGCTTTCACCTCAGCTCAGTCGAGCCAAAGCATATGCCTTCGGCTTGACTGAGCCGCTCGGCCAACTTCGGGAGCTGTACGGGCTATAGTGAATAGCCCGTACAGCAGCCCTTCGGTTCTGCTGAACCGGAGGGGTCCTGGGGCCGAAGCTAGCCGAAGGTGCACAATACATTTATCACCTTTCTTGCTTTAGCAGACTGAACACATTTTCTAAAACAGCCAAATGGTTTATTGATTCATTTTAAGAAAAAAATTGTTGTCTTGTATTTCTTATGACTTGGCTTACTGCCTATGGGCAACTTGTTTGACATAAAGAGCATACATTTACAGAACTATATGTATATTTCTGTAAATAGGTAAGCCGTATTAGTCCAGTAGACAAGATGTATATATATATATATAATATCAAGCAGAAAATTATTTTGATATCTAATGCTGAGGTTTGATAGGTAGTTTGGACAACCAGTCATTCATGTAAGAATTATGACTATTTAGTCTAAAATTATAATCTTAAATTATAATCATGTTGATTTTTTTATAGAACATATATTTGCCTCACCACTTTACTTCGTCTGCCTTAGCATGACTCTTAAAACTGCAAGTCAGACATGAGAGGTCATCTGAGGACTGACAAAAGCCCAATTATTAACTGCCTAACTTTATGTTGTTAATACTTGTTGTCTCCTGGCATATGAGAGTTCATTGAATTATTAAAATACAAAACCCCATTACATTAATCTTAACTACAGGGCTCTTTTAATTGCTACTGCTATGCACATTTACAGCCCAGGAGACAATATGTGTTATCAGTATAAGGTCAGGCAACTAGAAGGCCATAAACCAAAGGAGATCTGATTTTTGAGCCATCGGGGTTGATTTACTAAAGACAACCAAACCTTTCACTTCACAAGAATAATTTTCCCTCAGCTTGGAGAATGAGGAGAAGCTCTGCTGGCTTCCATAATCCAATCATCTGCAAGCATAGTTTTTTTTTTTTTGGGTATTCTTTGCCGAGTGAATTTTCACCACATTCACTAAGCTAAGTGAAAGTTTCCGTGCAAAGTGAGCAGCCTATTTGCCTCCCCATAAGCTCAAGAGTCAGACTCGGACAAACAAAGCAAAGCTAATTTGGGGGTAATATAAAGCTTTCATAATTCAGTCTGAACAACTGATTGTCTTTATTGTCCACTGACTAGCACTTTTCCATGCAAGGTAAACTACATTAAAGTTAAAGTGACATTAAAGTCTAAATCGTTTCCCTCCCCCAATGTTAGTGTTAGCACTTACCTTAAATGATGTCTCTTAATTCGATTTTCCTCTTCTTTCCTGTCCTTTTCAGCCTTCTCTCCAGCACTGCTGCGGATCTCTGATCCAGCGCTGACTCCTCTGTGCTTGCTGGCTCTCCCTGTCCCACGGTATCTGCATTCGGGTGCACGCTGCCCATAGACTTACCTTGTGTCTCTCCTCGTCTCCCGGCCGAAAATCTGAAATGCGCATGCGCCCGTCCCAAGATGCTTAACAGCCCCCCAAAATTTTTCAGATTTTTGGACGGGAGCATGCAGCGAAGACACAGGTAAGTTTAAACCTGTTTCAAAGGGTTTTTTAATTATTTTTTAAAAGTTTTGCATATATCTACTGCTTACTTGCTATGCAAAAACACAGGAGGGTTTAATAACCCTTTAAACCTTTATAGTTTTGAATTACATTCTTTAGAGTGATGCAATTTACCAGAATATCAGGGCTAGCCCTACTGCAAGGGATTATACATTTTTTTTCTGGAGTTGTTCTTTAAGCTTTTCCTAGCTACTACCAGAACTTTATAGGCTAACCCTAATGGTGATGACCAGGTTTAATGTTTTATGAATACGGATTTACATGGGATATATGTCAAGGCTTATATACTGTGTAATGCTATTCAATAAAACATTGTTAGCAGACATTGGCTATATTCATCATCCTCTTCCGGACTGTCCTGTAAGTCAGCACAGATCAGGTTGCTCTGCTCTGAACCTTCAGCACTGCTTTATGCTGGTATTCATGAGCTAGATCTGCTTTCTATTCACTAAGCTGCCATAGGCAGCCGAGTGAATAAATGACCCTAAGTGAAGTGAGCCGAACGCTGTTCAGCTATTCACGTCAGGCTTATACAGCTGATTTCAGCCGTATATCGGCTGAAATCAGGCGTACATCGGCTTGCTTCGTGCGGCTTCGGGTCGGCTGAACATGCTCAGAATGAGCATGAGCAGAATAGAAAAACAGTTAAAAAGTAGTAAAAAATCAAATAGAAAACAAGTGGGTGGAGTTAGCAGTGACACTTCTGCTGCCGTCAGAATAATAATTAAAAAAAAGAATCACCATAGGAATGCATAGCTAGATACCTATTGGCTATTTCCCTTTGCAATAGCCAATAGCAAACTAGCTATTGCAAACTGAAATAGCCAATAGGAATCTAGCTATGCATTCCTATGGTGATTTTTTTTTATTCTGACGGCAGCCAACGGCTCCGATGTCAGAAGAAAAAAAAAACAAAGCAGGGAAAGGTTTACTCTGCTCGATCGAGCAGAGTAACCCTTTCTGGGAGAAAGTGTTTCTCTCCCGGGCGGCCAGGAGCCGCTATCTAATAGCGGGAGACTCCCAGAGCCTCCGGGAGAGTTGGGCTATCTGGAGATCAGTGTCCCTGGTCACCTGGTAACCAGGGACGCTGATCTGTCTGTGCAAGTGGCCGGAGCCAGCCGTGAGATGACGGCTGGCTCCTACCAGCAGTCAGTAGCAGGCTGTCGGCTGGCCAATGGCCGGCCGTTCGGCCAGCTTCGGCTTTCACCTCAGCTCAGTCGAGCCAAAGCATATGCCTTCGGCTTGACTGAGCCGCTCGGCCAACTTCGGGAGCTGTACGGGCTATAGTGAATAGCCCGTACAGCAGCCCTTCGGTTCTGCTGAACCGGAGGGGTCCTGGGGCCGAAGCTAGCCGAAGGATCAGCCAAAGCTACAGCTAGATCCTTTGGCAGCTTCTTGAATCAAGCCCATAGAATTCACAAAGGTGTTTCAAGTTCTGGTAGCCTGAGAGGAACCCTGCCACAAAAACATAAGTCTAATTTCAATCCTTAATTTCTTCCAGGAACGGTTGAAGAAAAATACAGCAGTAGCCAACGGAAAACAAACGTAAACCAAAGAGAAATCATGGCTCTACCTTGCATTAACATAGCTGTTCTAAAGTGAAATATATTTGGCTATATTAGAAGAAAAAGTGTATTTAAAATATAAGGCACAACACAAATGCTTGTCTGCTTGCTGTGTGTTGGCCAAACATAAAATTGTGCAGAAGCTAAATACGAAACCAATGTGTCTATTACTGATCATTGGCAGGGCAAATATTATATGTGTGTATGATGGACAGATATGTGTGATATACCATACAGTAATGAAAAGCAAAGGTGCTCATTGCCCTGCGATCAGTGCTCATTGCCCTGCGAACAATTCAGTGTAGGGAGACATCACTCCTACACACCAGCTGGTCTAGGTGACTGCACATAAGCTGATGCTGAAAGATTTATTATCTCTCTACGTATAAACATGTAGAGTCTCATATGAGGGAACCGCACTGTGCAATTAGAAATTACATAATTTTAATCACAAGATTGCATGCAAAATAACATAATTATCAGTTAAAAATATTTAATACTATGTATAAATGGCAGAGACAGTGAACTCCCCTCGTAATAAAGAGTATCATTAAATATGAACTTTACTGATAGACTGGTGACAAAACATGACATCTGTTATCCAGTCTAATACAAAAGGATCAAAACAGAGGTAATCTTCTGATTGTTCACTTGCATTGCGTATTCCTTTAAAAGCACCCACATAAACATAAGAGACCGCTCGACCAGGTCTGATAGCTTCAGGTGATCGTCTGGCTGTGTATGTATGACTATGGAGTAACGAACAGCCATCAGATATATCCCTGCCACGTACTGACTAACTCTACGGCGGATGACACACAGCCATGGCATTGATCTTGAGCATCAGATTGCGGGGACCGTCCAGTAAGTAGTTTGGATGTTATATATATGATGTTTTATATATGATGACGTTAAATGAGATTATATCATATAGAGTTTTTTCTGTTCTTTTTTTCAAAATGGCCTTTTTTCCCGCCGTTTTTACATCACTGGGGGCGTGTACATCACTAATGATTTGATTACATGGGGTATATATGTAGCTTGTGGATGTTATTACATTGTCACATCTCTTGCCTTGAAGAAGGGACCCTGTATGGCCCCGAAACGTCGGCTCATGTTGGATTTCTGTGACATCATTGTCCATTAAAAGGACT
>NW_017306397.1:1574137-1579069 GCF_000935625.1 Nanorana parkeri | reverse complement strand
TCCTTTTTTCTTTGTTTTTCATGTTTATTGGTTAATGTGCCTCATATGCCCCAAAATAGGTATTGTCTATATGTGTACATATGTGGCCCCTCCTTTTTGGTGCTTTGTCTTTCTTCCCTGTGTTCTTTTGTTTTTGTTTTTGTCTGTATTACTGTTTTATGTCCGTCCGTTATTATGTTTATTGGTGATAATTAATAGCCTTATTATATCTCATTATATCTTATTTATATGTTTTATCTCAATTACTCTGTTTCTCCCCCCGATCTGATGCTCTATGCTTTGTTTTTCTGACAGTGACACCGGTATACCTGTTGTATACTGGCTTCACCCGTACTGAACCTTGCGGATAGTTTGGCACATGCGCAATATAGTATAGAGGAGAGTTGTATCTCCCGATCGCTATGGTTACTGATGACGCGTATTGAATACGCCGATACCAAGCGACGCGCCACATACTATGGAGTAACGAACAGCCATCAGATATATCCCTGCCACGTACTGACTAACTCTACGGCGGATGACACACAGCCATGGCATTGATCTTGAGCATCAGATTGCGGGGACCGTCCAGTAAGTAGTTTGGATGTTATATATATGATGTTTTATATATGATGACGTTAAATGAGATTATATCATATAGAGTTTTTTCTGTTCTTTTTTTCAAAATGGCCTTTTTTCCCGCCGTTTTTACATCACTGGGGGCGTGTACATCACTAATGATTTGATTACATGGGGTATATATGTAGCTTGTGGATGTTATTACATTGTCACATCTCTTGCCTTGAAGAAGGGACCCTGTATGGCCCCGAAACGTCGGCTCATGTTGGATTTCTGTGACATCATTGTCCATTAAAAGGACTCATTCATTTTAACTTATGGAGTGCTGGTGACCTATTTTCTTCAATCTTGTGTTTTGCACGGTGCCATCCGTGAAGTTACTTCGAGCACCATTTATTTGATTGTTGGCCGGGACTGCTGAAAGGTGTGCGGAGGGCACCTCCATCAATTGGCTGTGTATGTGGGTACATGGATCAGAACACAGCATATTAATCAAACATACAGTCACATTAGTGTAGAAAATGTCATCAGGCTAGGAAGGTGTATGGAGATATCAAATTGCAAAGTAAGATCTGTCACTGAACAAGCTCGCTCATTAAGGCTGATTTACTAAAGGATTTGAGAAGGTTCACACAATAAATTATTCCCTTTAATTATCCAATCATGTGCAGATAAGATAGGTAAACAGGGATTTTCTTTTCTCATAATTGGATAACTGAAGTGAATTTTCACACTGTGAACATTCCTAAATAATTAAATAAATCCATCTCCCTGTCTTTAACCTCCCTGTCGGTATTCCTAAGTGTGCCTCGGGGTTAATTTTCAGTACCAATAGCGGTAACCCCGAGCCACACTCGGGATTGTACAAAAGTGTCCCTTACCTTGTCCCTGCGAGCCATTGACACGGCTCCGTGTCAGAATAAAAAAAAAGAAACAGCAGTGTATCTCTCCTTGGCGGCCGGTAGCGGGAGACTCCCGGAGCGCCAGGGAGAGTTTGCTGTTTGGAGATCAGTGTCCCTGGTTAGCAGGTAACCAGGGACGCTGATCTCTCTGCAAGTGGCCGGAGCCAGCCAGCTTCGGCTTTCTGCTTGGCATATGCGTTCGGCTCGACTGAGCCACTCGGCCACGTTCGGGAGCTGTACGGGCTATAGTGAATAGCCCGTACAGCACCCCTTCGGTTCTACTGAACCAAAGGGGTCCTGGGGCCGAAGCTACTGCTAGATCCTTCGTCAGCTTCGTGAATAGACCCCTTAGTTTCGTTTTCGGCGTCACAGCGGGGGGCAGAGCCGGCAGGAAATTCAAAAGTGAAAACATGCAATATACACAGAATACACAGAATACAATGTAATCTGCTATGATTACATTTATGTATCAAACCATTTCACTTCAATTTTGTCCCTAGAGCTTTTTCCAGTGCCCTGCCTGCACTTTTACTGTTCTTTCTGCCTGGAAACTTGTGAACGTCCATGGCATCCGAAAAGCGTCCTTTTAGGTCAAAAGCGGTTTTAGACCAGGTAGAAAACAGCGATAGTAAATTAGAATCACTTGCAGAATTGAGCAATAGCGATTCGTTGGGAAATTCGTCATCAGACACTGAAAGTGACGACAGCGACGATTCTGCGACCGAGCTCAGTGATGTGCGAACTTGGTACTCTATTGACTGTGGTACGGATCATGCAGTGCACCCAGAATTCCCATTTACTGGACCCTTTTTTTTATTATTATAATTTTTTTATAATTATTTATTATATTATAATTTCTTATAATTATTTATTTTATTATCATTTATGATTTCGTGTTTCAAACTTTATCATACCCGGGATGTCTACTAGACTCTTGTTTGGACAGATTTAGGTGAGTTATTCCTAAGATTTTTTTATAATTATTTATTATATTATAATTTCTTATAATTATTTATTTTATTATCATTTATGATTTCGTGTTTCAAACTTTATCATACCCGGGATGTCTACTAGACTCTTGTTTGGACAGATTTAGGTGAGTTATTCCTAAGATTTACTAAGAATTACGGGCCTACAATATAAAACAACAAATTGCCATGAAAAACAATGTACCGCTTTGGCATGCTAAAATCCTGCCTAATCATACCGCCAGGGAGGTTAAAGAGATTATTAAAGTCAAAAGGTTTTTAAGCTATTTCAAATGCTGATTAAATCACCTACAATAGATGTTACTCCTTGATGATTCAAAGTTTTAGCTTCTTGCAGAATCAGCTGGTCCCCTGAACACTGGTCTTGATATTCTGTTTTAGGGTGGGTCCTTTCCCTTGCAGGGTCCTATGGAGCCACCTTTGTGTGTGTGGTAGTAAGCTGTGTGTGTCTCCACAAACATACAGGGACAGCAACACAATCAACTGCCCTGCTCCCTATTTCCCCCTCCTCCCTTCTGCATGCTAGTAGATGAACAGCTGCTGGAGACTGCTTCACTCCTTGTGATCTTGTACTGGACAGGAAGTTCAGGGAAGCAGAGCTTAATTGGAGCCAGCTCTTTGGTAACATAATGGCTGTAAGTTGTTGATCTCAAATGTACAGAAAGCTGGACAATGTGTATTTGTCCGATATGGATTAATAATTTTAAAAAAAGGTTTGAGAGTTTAATATTACTTTAAAGCCCACTTTTAGCCCAAACATTTTCTAAGATCTGGGCAGAGATAGATAATATGTTAGGTCTTAAATGCTGCCTATGTACCCTTTGAGGTTACTTCCTGATCTGTCTGACACGCTAGTCATCTGGACAGGAAGTAAGGGGGGGGGATGGGGGGGATTGCCCATGCGAAAACAAAGACAGCAATACCCTGAGATTTTTTCACTTTTCCCTACCAAAAAAGTGTATTAATTGCTCTTCATGTCCCCGTTGAGGAGATTTCCCTCTCTTCCTGTTCTCTTAGGCCCCATTCACATTGAGCGATTCGTAAATCGCGCGTTTGTCGCGCAAATGCTTGCATTCAGCAAGCTAGAATTGCCGCAAAATCCGCTCCAAACAGGGTCCTGCTGTAGCGACGCACGACCCGCAACAGCATTGGAGAGCGATATCGCGCGGTAAATAGCCGTAATGTCGCGGGAATTACCGCGCGATAAATCGCTCAGTGTGAATGGGGCCATACACTGATCAGATGAACAGGATCGGAAAGTCTCACCAACAGGTATACAAACAGCACACTTTTCCTCACTCTTTTCAAAACTGTAGTTGGGCTTTTGAAAATACTACATCGTACAGAACAGACAATGCTTTCATTTACCCCACTCCTCACAAGAGTGACTGGAGCTACTTGTCTCTAAATTCTGGCTTACTCCACAATCTTCTCATCTCAGGTCTTTAAAATAACTATTACATTTCTATCTGACTCCATGTTGGGGAGATGTACACTAACTCTACAGGGTAACAGAAAACAAACATACTTGGTGGAGTGAGGACAGCTTACAAGTTCTGTATTCATGGCTATCCACAACTTTTTTCCTGATGACGACCAAACCCTCTATTTCTTGTATGTTCGCTACTGGGATAGGCAGTGAGCGGAAATGCTGTCGGTGGGGTCACAGGCAGAAATAAAAGCCTGCTAGAAATTTTAACTCTTTCCCACACTATACAAAAGGAAAATAATTGGCTGGAGGTAGGTTTAAAACAGTTTAGGTTAAGTTAGAGATTAGAGACTTTGTATTATTATGGTCGACACTGGGTTACAAGTGCACAGAAGTGTAGGTTCTGATAGAACCAAGGGGCACCTTCTGCAGATACTTTAATGCAGGTTCTCCCCTGGCTGCTATGCTGCAACCTTTTATGTTAGCCAACTGCTTCATAATATACCGCTTCATGTTTGGCATGTGACTATGTGAACTTTCTTTCTTTCTGTGGTGCTGCAATGACAGGATTTGAGTTCACCCCTTGAAGACTGCAATCAATGAGCAGAGTGTGACTTCTGTAGCCATGTCTCTCTAGGGTCAGTCACAATGCTGCCAGCACTATCAGCGGTAATGAAGGTACATGCTGCAAAAAATTGAGCTGTTTCCGAAGCATGGTGAATTGTCAGGCCTGTCATGGGTATTCACAACAGAGCATCCCCTACCCTAGAAAATGAAAGGGTACAAATGAAAAAGAAGTACCAATGAAAAAGAAGGCCAGATACCCCCCCCCCTTAATTATTTTAAATGGTTAAACAAATCTGTGGACATTTACTTGTAAGGTACTGTGTTTCTTGAGCTGCATAGAGGATAGTGTGAGAATCAAAGCATATCTAAACCCCAAAATAAAAATTTGATATATTGCAGCTCATCATCTTTAGATGAGGTGGCAACATTAGTTTTAGATTCATTTTTTGGGGCTAGAAACATTTTTAATTAATATATATATTTTTTT
>NW_017306397.1:1541752-1573847 GCF_000935625.1 Nanorana parkeri | reverse complement strand
GGAATGTTATTTTGTTATCTCTGTTACTATGCTATCTCTATTACTGTTGTTATTATCTCATCAGTTGTTAAGCCAAGTTGTTGTGGTAGCCAACCTACTCTCCTCTACTGGATAACCTACTAATTTCACTATTTAATATTTATAATATGAAAGAGCAAGTAAGTAAAAATGTAAAAGAAATACAAAATCAAGGTAAAAATCAAAGAATATGTTCACCGAAAATACACTGTAATTTCCCTTTAATGCATTAAGCCATAATGTGCAGCCTTTGTCTTTCAGTAGTTCAGTGTCCTCAGATTATAGTGACATTAAACCCTCAGATTTTTTAACATAAAACAATACTGTAATGTGTGCCTTACTGTAATCCATGGTTGTTTCCCTTCTCTTTGCTGCTCTTCCTTTTAAATCCTCATGTCTTCTCATGCTTGGGTAGAACTTCCCTTTTCAGCTCAGGGCCTCTTCCTGTAGTGCTGGCTCAGGTTTCAAGCCTATACAAACTTATACACAGACACCGTGTATCCATTCCTGAGACAAGGCAGGCTGCTGCAAAACAGAAGTTCTGCCCAGCATGAGACCAGATACAAATGTAAAAGGAAGAGCAGCAGCGAGAAGGGAAACAACCATGGATTACAGTAAGGCACACATTACAGTATTGTTTTATGTTAAAAAATCTGAGGGTTTAATGTCACTTTAATGAAAAAATTTGGTTGTGGTTGACTATGTTTCACTCTAAACTTTATATAAAGCCCAGTTGTAACTTTGTATAGTTAATTTTTATCTGCAATAAAGGTATAATTATGTTTTTTTTCCTGCTGATTGCTTTGCTGATGTTATGTCCTCTATCTGCTTTATCAGAAAATATTCGATCCATATTCTCCATTTAAGGTATATGTTAACTGAACTGCATGTGACCTATCAGAGCTTATGTTTGGATTCCCCCTCTGCCCCTGACCTGACCTCTTTTTCTTCAGAAAACTGGAACAATGAAGATCTGTTGAATTCCATTATAAATAATGGTGAGTTTTAATAAATAAATCAATATGAGAGTTTAACTTGCGCTTGTATCTATTTCAAGATAAGATATTGCAAGCTAAGCTAGTACACTAGTCACATTTGCTCTAATAGCTTGTGGTATTACGGTGATTACTTGTTTTATCATCCACAGACTATTTCCACTTAGACACACTGGCGGGAATTTATCAAAACAGGAACAGTTGCCCACCATAACCAATCAGCTTCTATCTTCTGTTTGTACAATTATGCTTTGAAAATAAAAGAAACTGATTGGTTGTCATGCACAGCAGCTCCAGTTTTGATAAATTCCCCTCATTCAGTTTCCAATAAAGTAAGAAAATACCCACAGGGTAATATACAATTATTTTTCCAACATTCATTTTTTTAGACTGTACACAATAATAGACAACCAAGCAGCAGAGATATTTTTTAAATTACAATCTCTTTTTAAGAATCATGTTTCAAACCAAGAAAGAGAGAAGTATAAACTATCCTGTAGCACATATAGGTATTTTTTCTCCTTAGCTTTACTGGTCAAATAATGATTGACTTAGTGGTCAGGTAATCCTTTGGTCAATAAACCCCAGTATGGCATACAGTATATCCTGTGTAGGGCTGCAGCTAACGATTATTTTCATAATCAATTAGTTAACCGATTATTAAGTTCGATTAATCGGATAAAAAATGGCTCCAGTGATGGACTACTAGTTTGTATTGAAATTGTAGTCCATCACAGTAGCAAGCTTGGAGCGGTGGAAATATAAAAAAAGGTGTGGTGTGCAATATAGTGCATTATACAGTGTCGCAATGCAGAATATCACCAGCTATAGAGGAATACAACAAATCGCTGCAATACTCCATTATACTATAAAGTTCTATTGCTGGGATTTGTAGTCCTCTGTAGCTGGTGTTATTCTGCGTTGCGCTGTATAATGTTCTATTGCTGGGATTTGTAGTCCTCTAGCTGGTGGTATTCTGCCGTGTGCTGTATAATGTACTATTGCTGGGATGTGCAGTCCTCTATAGCTGGTGGTATTCTGCAGTGTGCCGTATAATGTACTATTGCTGGGATTTGTAGTCCCCTCTAGCTGGTGGTATTCTGCAGTGTGCTTTATAATGTTCTTTTGCTGGGATTTGTAGTCCTCTAGCTGGTGGTATACTGCAGTGTGCTGTATAATGATTATACGGCGCAATGCAGAATACCAGCAGCTATAGAGAAATACAACAAATGCCAGCAATAGTACTTTATACATACAGTGTATAATGTATTGCTGGGATCATCTATAGAGGACTACAAATCCCACTACCCCAGCAGTAAGCAAGAATGCAGGCTTACCTGAGCAGCTTGTGGGCCTGTCTGGCAGCTGTCTTCCCCCATATGCCTGCTCTTCCTTCATTGTGCCGATCGTGAATGGGCGGGCAGCGGCGAGTCTGTGAGGTGGGGAGATGCGGCTTGCAGGGAGGAGAAGCGTCGAGTTCGTATGTCGGGGAGGAGTCGTGTCGCGCGGCGGGGCAGGGCTCAGTCACACCATCAAGAGTGCGGCGAGTGAGGGAGCTCACAGCGAGAAGAGCGAGGAGAAGAGCAGCTGCTTCAGCGGCATGTGCGTGGCTTCTGTGTTGCGTCCGGCGGGTTCGGCGTGTGACGTGCGGCTCGGGTCATGTGTGGAGCACCGAACAGGCTAACCTATTGATAGCCGACTAATCGACGATGGAAAACGTTGATAACGTTTTCCATCGTCGATTTTAATCAACGTAATGGATTAGCTCTAATCCTGTATATCCTTTAATATGTAATAAACAAAACTGAGCCTGTTCCAAAATGGGAACATTTGTTGATCATCATTAATATGCTCTTACAAATGTACTAAATTTAAGAAAAACATCAAAACTAAGTTGCTGGGTGGAGGGTAAATTCAAGCTTCTGGGAAAACTTTGAGCAGGAGGTTATTAGACAATAATTACTGTGAGTGGAGGTTAATTCATTCAGATTGTAAGTAAGGGATGTACTGTCAAGCAGGGGGTTAATACAGGTTTTCAGGGAGGGATGTGTTGTGTGCAGAATTTTAATGCAGGTAGTGGGGAAGGATGGGCTGTGAGCAGGGGGTTAACCCTTTCACTACCAAGCCCTCCGGAATGCTTTTCACTTCAGCTGGCCACACCATTTTTGAAATGTTCTAATTGTTTTCATTATCTACTGCTGCGTTGCTAGCGTTTGTAAAAAGACCCCCGAAACCATATATTTTCTGAAAGCACAGGCCCGGTAGAATAAAAAGATGGTGCTACTAATTTTGTAGGTCATGCCATAGTTGTGCAAATGTTTGTCAAATCAATTTTTTTACCAATAAACATACACAATTAAATGGATAAAAGCACACTAAAATCAGTATCAGTGCACACAAAAAATACTTTTCCGACTAAATCTAAAAGATAAAACTGTATTGAGTTAATAAGTAACAAATATTTGTACATTTTAAATTGCGCCTTTTTTCTGCGAAACGGTAAAAAAATGAAGTAACGTAAAACAGTAAATAAGCAGCTTATGTTAAAAATCGTTTTTGCGCTGTGCTAGTGTGTGTGTTGTGATAAAATGCTACAGACGTACATTTAATCGCAACACACACGCGTATCACAACGCAACACTTTGCCATGCGCTGCCACAGTTATTTTGAAAAGGAAAAAAAAAATTGAGAAAAAAATCAAGCACTGCAATGTGTTCTAACAATGTACTGCAGCACATGTGCATGGCGTACACCACAATATGGTGCACACTGTTGCATGTGTTTAATACAACCGTACAAGCCACATGTATAATACAACCATAAAAGCCACCGATGTGAGGCTTACTGACGCGGCCAACTGGAAACAGTTGTGTTCCGCCGTAAGCCTTACGTCGGTGGCAGCGAATGCAGGTTGCAGGGATGAATGTGCTATGAGCAAGGGGTTAATGCAGGTTACAGGGAGGGATGTGCTGTGAGCAGGGGGTTAATTCAGGTTGATAGGAGGATGGGGTAACTAATTCTGGAACTTGCTGTGTTGTTTGGTGAGGTGGCTAGGGAAGGGTGCTGTGGCTGGGGAGGGTTATGCTGTGAGAGCAGGGTGAATATAGGTTGGTAGGGAGGGATGGATAGGCCAAAGGTTTGTGCGGTGGTTGTGGAGGGATGTGCTGTGATGTGGAGTGAGGTGATTGTGGAGGGATGTGCTGTGATAAGGCAGTGAGGTGGTTGTGGAGGGATGTGCTGGAAGGGGGGTGATGTGGCTGGAGAGGGATGTGCTGCAAGGGGGGTGATGTGGCTGGAGAAGGATGTACAGTGATGAAGGGGATAAAGTGGCTTCCATCTCTATGTAAAAGTTTGTAACATCAAAAGTATTTCTACAGCTACGTAATCCTAATATCAGAAAACACATTTATCAAAGCAGGAAAATAAAGGTTCCCACTTAGCTCAGAGAGTAATTAATATTTTGCTAATGATCTGAACCTCAAAGATCTATTTTTTCCAGAAGCACATGCAAACTTACACTCTTGAATTCCACTAGAACCAGAGTCCCTGATCTGGAATCAGGTATGCAGACAGCAAAGTCACTAATGCACATACACTTCCCGGGACAGTGACATGGACAGTACTGAAGCTGTTGGATCACCAAGACAACTAGCACATTTCAAAAATAGGGGTCAACAATGGCAGCTTTTACTTCTCGTAGCGCAGGTTTCCTTCACAGAAAAGTGGTAATTATGCACATTCTTCCTGCATAATGGAAAGTATAGCCAAGATGCTTGTTAAAGATGAATAATTTAATTTCTTAATTAGAAATCACTAAAGCCATTAATATTTTCCCAGAACATTATGGAAACATTCTCTGAGTGCATATGCGAATAATTCCTATTTAGAAATAATGTTGTCATTTTTTATGATGGGCAGTAAAGTGTTGTCTTCTGCTTGAATATTCTGTGTGCATGTTTCTTCACCATGTCAGTATGTGCCCCGTTTTATGTCCATTGTAACAGGCTGTAACATGAGGCAATGTGTTATGTCTCACAGCAGCTATGAACTTGAAACAAACATGAAACTACAGACGTCATTCAATGAAATATAATTCTGTCAAAACAGCAAAGGAGACAGACCTTTCCTAAAGGGCTCTAATTGGCTTTGTGCTAGAAAAAGGACTCTTCTCAAGGAAAATGTACGGTAATGGACAGACTCCAAATACCAATAGCTGTTCTGTAATATGTGAAGGATAAATAAAACATAAAAATACATTTCCCTTCCTATGCTCATTAAACATGGAAAAAACAGCTCATAAAAAGCTATTCCTTAAAGGTTGAGTTTACTTTTTGCATTATGTTTCATGTTACACTCATATTCAGGGTGTAAAATGGCCATATCCCCCACTTACCTGAATCACTGGGTTCTCTTCCCCATAGGCTCTTGTCATCATTTGAATGCAGCGCAGCTGTGCAAGGCTCTTCCCACACAACTGTGTCATCCATTTACAGATGCTTTGACAAGATCTCTGAATGAAGAATTGTAGTCAGCACACTTGTAGTCCATTCATATTTCCTCCCTTTCCTTAGCTGAAAGTCTGTACCTCGTGGACAGAGACTGGGAGGAAAAGTCTGCAGGAGCAAAAGAATTGCACCTGCAATCTCCTGATCACGGTTGCAATGCTTTGCAGGCTCAAAGGCAAAAAATAATAAATGCTAATTTATTCTTTTAATAATATGTATGCATTTATTATGTTTTGGGTTTTTTTCAGAAGCCGGGCTATGCCTTTAAGAGACACCTTGAGTAATGAATCCTTTATTTTGAAGTTGTTTTTCAACTATAATAGTATTAATTTAAAAAATACAATACCGATGTGATGTTACATTGTTTTACTTGTATTTCTACATTATATGATGTATTTTATCATCTGCCTGATATAAATATCAGTGACAGAGTGTGGAGTTTGCTGTTCTGCATCACATGTATTTTTGTAAGGGTTGTTATAATAGTTATTATAATCAAGTTTTTCAGCCATACTTTGTATTAACTGGTATCAGCTTGACAATTGTAACACAGTGCAGATATATTTACTATATTGATTTCTGACCTGTACCCTTATAAAAATGATCTAGTGTAACTGCTATGACAGTTTATTAGTGGTTTTGTTTCGCCTGTAAAAGATTAAATAACCTAGAGATAAGGCTTAAATGGAAGCGGCCTTACTACTCCAAGTATATGCTGCAAAAAAATCTGATTGGGTGGCTCTTTATGTTTTCTATGAACTTTAAAAAACATACATGACAAGACCTCAAAGAGGAGTTAAATCTTAAAAATGAAATCAAGTACCTTAACTATTAACAAATATGTATCTTATTTATATATCACTCGGCTGTAGATCCTCAAATCATCTCTGATTTCATGCTGACACTCTTTCCATCTGGAGGGTGGCTACTTGTGTTACATATGGTCCCTGTTCTGATGAAGGGGGCGTGCCCGAGAAACGCGTAAACCTTTTGAAATCACAGGGGCAGAGGACGCTGATGTTATACATCCTTTCAGACTCCCGCTGCTAGAGGTTTCGAGTTCCGTCGATCCTTACATGCTTTTAACTACCGACTTTTTGTAAGTACAATTCAAGTTGTGTGTTGTACCAATAAATTTAGTTTTTACACTATGGAGGCGCTCTATTTTGTTCTTTGCTTCCCAGATTGGTGGTCTATGTGACCTTTGGGAGCTGCCTCTATTGTGTTTCAATCATTGTTACAGCTGGCCCGCTTTGCAGTCGGAGGCGCCAGTATTGGTTTTTTGTTGCTTGGTCCCTGTGTGTGTTGTAAAGTAGCCCCCACTCCAAGTTTGCTATAGTGATGGACTACAATCTCAATACAAATCATAAAACTAAATGTGTGATTGTAGTCTGTGCCTTTATGTCTCCCATTTTTTCCTCCACTGGATCTATGGGGGAAGTCATGGCTGTCACGCCAGACTTCAACCTTTCTGCTTTCTTTCATTTCTATTATGTGGTGGATTGATGGCAATAGTAGGTTATCCCATAATGATAAGGTTCTATGCACTATGGCCACATATAATCCAGCCTCCACTTCTAGCACGCTTACTGGGAAGCAGTGTGGACATTTCCCCTGTACTGCTCCAGGCAACAGCTCCTATTTTGTGTTGCTAAGAGAGGAAGGAGATCGGATTACTGTAGAGATATGTTTTACTCTAAGTCCTAAACCTCATGGGGATGAAGACACTGTTGAGTGAACCAAACCATTTGAGCTACAGTACACTCCAATGAGCCTCGGCTGCCCATGACCCTGTCACCAGGTTCACCATTAACCTTCCTTGGACCACTTTTGGTAGGTCCTGACCCCTGCAGACTGGGAACATCCCAGAAGAGCTGCAGTTTTGGAGTTGTTCTGACCCAGTCATCTAGCCATCTCAATTTGGCCATTGTCAAAGTTGCTCAAATCTTTACACTTGGCCATTTATTCTGCTTCCAACACATCGTCTTTAGGGACAAAATGTTCACTTGCTGCCTAAAATATGCCATCCACTTCCAAGTGCCATTGTAACGAGATAATCAATGTAATATACACACACATTGGTTTTGTTCACCATCTATATTTGCATTGACTTTTCAAGGGGGTCAGTGCTGCGTCAGAGTGAATTCAATGTACTGTCATCTATCTGTCACATAGCTTTTAGCTTACCGTTTTAAAATTCCCTACAGGTTCAGATTATCAGGAGGACTGCTATCTTATTATACTGTGTGTAAACAAAAACAAATAAAATGGAACATATAGTCTTATATATGTTGTCACAGCATTGTGTTGATAAATCCAAATCTAGATTGTCAGATGTCTGTTTCATTGTTCATTTTGTTTCCATTAAAATTAATACATATCAGAGAGAAATTAAATGGTGTAGAATCATGTCCATTGTATCAAGGCACCTAAATACACAGCTAAAATGTACGTGAATTGTTTTAACTATCAGAGTATTTTTAATCAGACAGTCTTGTGGTATAGGCACGCTTCTTGCCACACAGCACAGCTACTGCATTTCAGTAATACAGGATTAGTCAGAGCCCATGCCACCCTGCCAAACTGACAATCAAGCAGCAGCACCAAGATGTGCTCATCCCTGTCTTTTTTTTTTTCATTTAAGCACATTTACTGTGTTAGATGCCAACACTATGCAAAGCAATAGAGCCCTGTCTGGCTCAGAGCACTGGCCCTATTTTAACAAGTGTGAGTGCTGCTGTTACCATAAACAATTACCATAATTACATACTTACACTAGTTGTACATTTTACTTTTACATCTGCCTGAGGTTCAGCCCTAAAGGAGAACTATGAGCTGAGTTATTTACACTCATACACATGGTTAGACTCGACATGTGACATAAAACGTCTACTCTATAGGTCGGGAAGTGAGTGAACACATACCGTCGCTCGCTCACTTCTCGATCATGTCCCAGCGCGGACTGGAGGAACAGACGGGGGAGGGGGCGGGCACAACTGGCTAGACAGGCAGAGCCGCTGTCAATCAGCCAGCTGGGTGAATCTCGACAGTAATGTCAGGATCTGTCCTGGTTGCGGCGTTCTCAGTATATGCTATATACTGAGCTTTGGGTCACGGGATGTCCTCCTGTGTCCCTAAAGAGAACTATGGGATAAAAAGGTTACCCCATAGTTCTTTTTTAAGTCTCAGATTTAGACATAAAACATACTTTGAGACGAGCTATCAGCTTTTTAACCTCTCTGATTCTTTTATGTCAATTCAATTATTACAATAGGGAATACAGGCAACACAGTTAACTCAATATTAATATATATTGCATCTGAATGGAATTAAAGCAGAACTTTACTCACTTCCCCTCCAGCAATGTGATGTCCATGAGCTTCCTCACTGGCACCGACATCCTCACGCTGGCTTCTTCTGGGTTTTTGATCTTTGGCCATTTTGATTGGCCCGGCCAGGATGACATAGCGCCTGTGCATGGGAGTTCATGCATCTCAGCAGATACCACAACTGTACACTGAGAAGAGCATTAAGGCCTTGTTCACACCAAATGCAGAGCAGATCCGGTCAGGTGTCTGCACACGCACGCTAGTCTTTTAGATGCGTTTTTGACGCGTTTTTGATGCGTTCCGGGCCGTTTTGGTAAAAAAAATATTTTTTTTTACGTTTAACATGGGTTTTCAGTGCGTTCCAGGCATTTGCATGCGTTTTTGATGAGTTATTGATGCGTTTGCAGATCCAGAGCAGGTAAAATAGGGCCTGCTGCAGTTTTTATACCTGCTCTGGACCTGCTCTGCACGCTGCGATGTGAACTAGAGCTAAAAATACCATTGGAATACATTGGACGCAGTTTTGATCCGGTCTGCAACTGCACTGCTCTGCACCTGCTCCGTGCTTGGTGTGAACAAGGCCTTACAGTGTATGTCTCAGTGAACAGTTTAAGAAGTTTGCAAGCAGAAAGGTAACATACCTTTATTGCAGAGGAGACATAGGGAGGTATTTATAAACAATTTGCAGAGCCATCTATCCGGCAGAATGGTCATTCTGTGGCAAGATGAACGTTCTTAGTATATTGTTTTTTTCAAGTTGAATGTAATATTCGGCCACTAGACAGAGCTGAGGAGCATGTGAAAAAGTATTCCTGTGCAAATGGTTTATAAATACACCCCACAGTGTGTCTTTTCTTCAATTACAAAAAAATCCTTGCAAATGTTTTAATGTTCACTAAAGTTTCACTTTAAGGAAGTTTTGAAGTCGCTTCAGCCACCTGTATTATACAATAACATGCATATTATATTAAATATTATTGCAGGGACTTTAGCTGTTTACCACTTCTCTTTCCTTTTCAAAGGTGTATTTGTTTACATTTTATGTCAGCATCGGGTGGGCTAATGACCAAAAGTGTCTCACAGAAGATCAGCATGTCTTGGATCAACCAATTCACTTCATAAACTTCCCTACAAGTGTAAAGCAAGCTTACTGAACTCTTTGGACAACACAGAGTTTATATTTCCGCTGATCATTTCGCCATAAGCCTTTGAAAAG
The DNA here is from genome assembly GCF_000935625.1 of Nanorana parkeri. Lineage (NCBI taxonomy): Eukaryota > Metazoa > Chordata > Amphibia > Anura > Dicroglossidae > Nanorana > Nanorana parkeri. The sequence continues at coordinate 1,563,784 of NW_017306397.1, read as the reverse complement.
TTCTTGGCATATAACATTTTGGCTGCATGATCTGGATTCCATGCTTATAATAAATTCAATACTGTCACATAAATTTGAAATGCGTATGTCTGATAGTTCACATTTGTAACACCAAACTTCATAATATGTTCCTAATATTCAGGTTATTCTTTCAAAAACAATAAAATCCACAGGTTGGCTTTTTGTCTCTATGTACTACTATATGCCTATGTTCCTATGTGACCACTGTGTGTGGTGGCCATGGCAATGGTTCGAGAATCATGCTCACACAATGCAAATGTACTGTATAATCTATCTATCTATCTATCTATCTATCTATCTATCTATCTATCTATCTATCTATCTATCAGCCTGGCAGCCTGTCCAATCCAGGAGCCAGCTCGTTAACAACAGCTAGAACAAACCTAAAAAGTTGCGTGCCAGCTGTAATTTGTAAGGAGCATTGGCTATCTATCATGTATCTATCCTTTAGTTTCACTATGGTTCCTAATTGCATTGACATTTTTTTTTTTATAGCACTTAATGTCAAGATTCACGTACCTGTATAGAGAGACCTATTGCCATGGTACAGAAAATGATGGTGATTTTGTATGACAATTGGCTATACATAGAGTGAAAGTTCTTTTACCTATGACACTAACTGCTTGTGTTGGCCCATTATTACAGCATGCATAGTGAAAATGGTTTACCACTAATTATATTAGGGATGCACCAATATATCGGCCGCCAAAACATATCGGCCGAAAATGGCACTTTTGGCATAATGCCGAAAGAGCCATGTTTCGGACGATACATCGGCGAATCCCTGGTTTCTTTCCTCCCCGCTGGGCGCTGCTCTGTGTTCCAGCGGGGAGAAAAGAAAGTGACAGCTGGCCGAGCGCTGCAGGACGAGAGCGCTGTGAGTGGCCGGCATCTCTCCTCCCACACCGCTCAGCTGCCTATCACAGTCCGGCAGAGCGGTGTGGGGGCGGCTCTCTGACACGCTGTCACCACTCGATCAGCCTCCTGTGACAGCGTGTCAGAGAGAAAAGCAAGGTACACACACTCAGCGATAAGTGATCGCTGAGTGTGTGTACATAATTGAGGATATGGTATGTTAACTATATCCTCAATTATGAATGAATGGGAGTGATCTACATCACCTCCTGTTCATAAAAAGTTTATAAAAAATAAAATATTTTAAAAAATTGAAAAAAGAAAAAACATTTTCGGTATCGGTTTCGGCCTGACATTTTTTTTATTTCGGTTTTAAAATTTCCATTTTGGTGCACCTCTAAATTATATATTACAGTTGATTATAAGATGTAAAGTACAGTACAATGAACTGAACACACCTATCCAGATATAAAATAAATTGTTGACCTGAGATAATAGTTTTTCTAGCCTTTAGGTTCCTGATGCCCTTAGATTAGAGGGTTTTCAGGATACAGCACTCAACTGGATGGCAGGTTCTCTGAATAACCCCTAATGTGGAAAGGAAAACAAACTTTAACTGAACCCAGTTTTGCCACTTAGGCATGTGTTAGTAAAACTGTTCATAGCTTTGCAACTATTTACTGTATCCGGCAGAATTATTCCTTGGCTTTTGAGAACTAACCGGGCATTTATTTGTTGTTAAATGTTAAAGGAGAATTATGACCTAAGGGCAAATAAAAATACCCCTTACCTTGATTGTAGTAGCATTCTTCCTTTTTTCTAAAGTCGCAGCACATCACAGATAAAATTCTCAAAACCTGTAGTAAACGGCCATCTTCAGCCCTGCTCCGAGCTCCTTTCCTCTTAGGGGGCGTTAACCGTTGATCCAGCCCGCCCACAGCTTTTTAAAAAAATTATCTCATTGCTGTGGCCGCGCTTCCTATCATCGTGCACAGCTGTGTTTTGTCAGCGTGTGCACGCTGGCACTTGTGAGCGGGAAGTGAAAAGGCAGCAGCAAGAGACTGTAAGAAATAAATGGACTCAGCCTCCCTGCACATTCAGTGCTCTTTCCCCTCCCTCATCAGTGATCCCCAGTCATTAGGATGTCAGCGTCACACAGGGGGAGAGAGAGAGGGGATAAAGAGCCATCCCTCTCTCCATCATTTACCAGAAATGGGCAAGTCCATATATGGTGAATTATACCACTGGGTATCCCTGCAGACTGGCAAGCATCCGATCAGCAGGAATACCCAGTGACATCATTCATCATATATGGACCTGCCCATATGTGGCAAATGATGAAGAGAGAGAGAGGGCTCCTTCTCCTATCTCTCTCTCCCTGCCCTGTGTGACGCTGACATCAATCAAATCACTGGGGATCGCTGATGAGAGAGGGGAAAGAGTGTTTTCTCTTCCGCATTTACTATATATAGGGATCCCTGCAGACTGGTTAGCATCCGATCAGCAGGGATCCCCAGTGACATCATTCACCATATATGGACTTGCTCATATGTGGTAAATGATGAAGAGAGAGAGAGAGGGCTCCTTTCCCTTCCTCTCTCTCTCCCTGCCCTGTGTCACGCTGACATCCTAGAATCACTGGGGATCGCTGATGAGAGAGGGGAAAGAGTGTTTTCTCTTCCGCATTTACTATATATAGGGATCCCTGCAGACTGGTTAGCATCCGATCAGCAGGGATCCCCAGTGACATCATTCACCATATATGGACTTGCCCATCTGTGATAAATTATGAAGAGAGAGCTTCTGACCCGGGACAAGATCTTCTCAATGCACTGCACACTACACGTGAAGTAGGAGGGGCAGATAGAGAGGAGGAGGAAGGGGATCAAGGGCTACACAGCAGCGTGTCTGGAAGGCTGGCACAGAGGACGGGGACGTGCAGGTAAGGAGAGAGCTGCGTGCACAGAGCTGCTGCGCATGGGCATATATTCGTGGACGCGCAGCAGCGCTCAAGAATCACTGTCAGTCACAGTGACGAAGATCAGTGGGGAGGATCCCGGCAGCATTGTCGGGATCTCTCCTCATTGCGGCGCTTAGCCCCGCCCACCATCTTAAAGAAGGGTTTACAGGCTTAGGGTGCATTTTGGCTAATAGGAGTAAATTACACAATTTACTTATTTAGCCTAAGGAATGCAATAATAAAGAAAAGATAGAACCCCATAGTTCTCCTTTAATGGATAGCTCCTGATTTCATTTCATTATCAAACGAAAACTGGCCCAAAGATAGTAAAAAAATAAATATTTTTGAAATCTAAGATGTATATTTCTTGCTATTACCATAAGAAAAAGCACCCCAAAATAAATTATATTCCTGACGTCCATGGGTATACCGCATATGTGTGTATGGCAGCATGTGGCAGCATGGAAGAAGGCCCACCTCTGTGCTGCCACATATATGTGTATGGTCAGTGGGAATGGGTAAAAGTAGATGTAAGCTCTAACTGAATGAATTATCATTTGCTAAAGCACTGTGAAAAATTAACAACTGCCATTTTTAAAAGTCTGTCTGTATAATGTATTTTGAAATGGTCACATAGTCTCCATTGAAAGCTTGTGTGAAAGGGTGATAACCAAAGAGCACAAATGAGAGACAGAGACCAAGCATTGTCACCCTATTACCTGAACAAAGACCTTTTTGGTGGGCTCACAAATTATTATTTTTTTGAAATTAAAACTGCTATTTTAAAAAGCTTGAAAATTTGAAATGACATGAACATATTAAAGTTTATATGAGATTTTATTGATCGAATTTACTTTGACCAAGCAGAATCCAACATATGTCCTGCATTTCCACTACAAAAAAAAAGGCAACTGCTTGCATTCTCAGAGATGTCATTAATGTAGAATTACGACATAAAGGATAGATTTGGCCGTACTGACAATTGTAAACAAAGAAAGGTTCAGTTTACCTATTGTTTCCAAACCATCTGCCAGGACAATTGTCTATTCTGCTTTCAGGCCAATGTCCTCAATGATAACTGAACAGAACTTATTCACTCGGGTTCACCTAATATGGTAGCTTCAGAATACTATATACAGGGTATGGATGATAAAACCACAGCTGTGGGATATTTACCTTACAAACTCAACTAATGAAAAAAGCATTTGAAATGTTTACCTAACACAGCACTTTGGATTATTCAATAGAGGGCAAAAAGCAATAGCTCATACAAACTAACCATCAATCACTCCTAAATCTAGTGATTTGGAAGGATGCATGTATGTATGTATGTATGTATATATACTGTATGTATGTATGTATATATATATATTATATATATACAATCCAGCTACAAATCTTGAGGTTGCTGTCTTTCAGCTAAGGTGTTCCCAGTGATCTAAAGAGCAGTCTGAAGAGTACATAAAAGGATAAGAGCAGCACAAATCTAGATCAAGTCCAGGAAAATTAATTTTTTACTAGCAAGGGGTCAAGAGGGATTGCCATGAAGATTACAGTAATACATGCTATCTGACAGGCATCCCTCACTATTATTACTGTAATCTTCATGTTCTGCACGCATTAAATGTGCAGTATTATCACCAATCATTTGTAAACGCCAGCTTGAACCCTGATGAAGGGGAATTTCTGAGCCCCCATAATGCGTTGGCTATACCTTTTTTCCTCTTGCTTGTGAAAAATAAACCTTTACCGGACTTGATCTAGACTTGTGGCCCTCTCATTTTTTATGTATGCTTCAATCTAGAATATGGGTAGAAAAGCCCTGTGTAGTGAAGGGGCCATCTCGCTGCTGTCAGGAATACTGGGAAGTGGAGCGAGCATGTGCTGGAGGCAGATTATAGAGGAAAGACCGATAGGTGTGCTGGGGCTGGAGGCCGATTCCCCCTTGTGAAACTAAAGGTGGCACTTAGCTTTTTCATATAACATAGGGCAAGCAAATGTATGACTGTCCCAAAACAAGCAGGGATATAGCAAGCAATGATAAAGAAATAGGTAGTATATGTGTGAGCAGAGTGCAGAGAGCAGTATAATAGGCAGTACAGTTAATTCATCGACTCATAAATAGTGATTAATAATATTTTTTATCATTTAAACCAAAATCACAAACACATATGTTCATAGCCATAGGGGTGATTGAAAAGGGTGAGGAAGTTCACCCCATAGCGGGCACCTATTTAAAAAACTGACTATTTGTAAAGCAGCTATTGCCTGTTCAACATTGAATGGCATATGGCTTCTTAATTTCTACAGTGTTAGAAGAACTCAGAATAACAAAAGTCACTTTCAAAAGAAGAGAATTTTCTTTTCAGTATCAAGAATCCACAGGTTTTGAATTAACACCTTTTCTTTAGTGCACATCAAGAGGAGTCTCTGTGTACAAGCATAACCCACTTCCACTGGCCCTTTTGGCTCTCATGAACAAGTACATAGTCTAATTCTCATTTTTACTGATATATCATTGCATGTTACACTTTTGCTTACAAATTACACAGACATCAGATACAATATGTGACATCACGTTTTTTAAAGCACATATTATTAATAATATTTTTCTAATGGTTAAGTGTACCAAAAATATTACACTTACCACCAAATTAGAAAATTCTACTCTGAGTCTGCCCCACAGGAACTTTGCGGCTATTTTAGTCAGGAGCCAATTAAGCTACTAGCTTCAGAACACTGGAATACCCAGAAGAATCCTTTATATAAACACTGGATGCACATTTCATCATTCCCATAACACTCTCAGGAAGAATCAGTTAAAGGGCATTAGTGTTGCAAGGCAGAAATGTTAATTCTTGATACTGTGCCATGTAGATATATGTATTTGTTGCACAAATGGTTGCACATCAAGACATAGTTGCATATATATTAATTTTTCCTGGTATACATGTTGTGCTCTGGGGCAGATCTATATTTGGCAAATACATTTCATGTCCCTATTATTCAGAAGCAGGAATATTACATTGTGGTTATTAGCATAAGGAAGGTCAATTCTCATGCAGGAATGTCTGGTAGCCATACTAGGTGAACGTTCACTTTTGTTCTGAGATACCCTTGCTCTTGTTTAGACACTGCAATTAGATACGTTTCCTATCATGTCTAAATTCTTAAGTTTAAGTGTGAGTCTTTTAAATAGGAAAATCTAGCAATCCTACCTTTCTTTAGAGAAAGTATCAATTACAATACACTAAAGACAATATTTCTTCTATACCAGAAAAATATCTGAAATATATACTGGGGCAATATTTTAACTCAAATATTTTTTTTTACATTCTATCAAAAATAATTAAAAATAGCTTTTCATTTAATAGCTTTTAATAATAATAAATAGCTTTTAATGCTGTGGCTGATTTCAAATCCTCTTGTGAAACTTCCCCCCATCTCAGGTTCCTGTCTTCAGATGGCTCCATCCCTTTACAGGGACCCATGGAGCCACCTTTGAGTGACCACTCCCATCTTCCATACTCGTAGGCCAATTAAGCCCCCACTGAAGCCTGCTGGAAAACCCCCCAATATTCTGCATAGTTCAGTAATGTCCTGTTGCTAGGACAAGCCAGTGTCACAGAAGTGAGCACTGTCTTTGTTCAAAGCCCCGTGCTCTGTCACAGCATCTGGGCACTTGGATGTTTTTCGGGCAGGTTTTGGTGGGAGCTCAAATGGCCTACAGGTATGGCAGATAAATTATAAATGATGCTAAAAGCTGCTTAGTTTATTGTTACCTACTGGGGCTTCTTGACTGCATAGGCTATTTTGTTTTACAAAGGTGAACTAACCTTTTAGACCAGTCAGGTATTTTGGGGTGCCTTCTGGCTTTGTCTGAGCTGCCGTCAAATTTTGGGCTGTGATGTGAAAGGGGGTTCTGCTTTATAGGGGGGCTTCTGATGAGAGGGGGCCTCTGATGTGAAGGGCTTCTGATGTGAAAAGAGGGGGGCTCTCATGTGAAGAGAGAAATTCCATTTTGTCTTTTTTTTATTTTTTAAAATCCATACCAGACCACAGTCTTGCATAAGGTGTTGGTATTGATTTTTGGAAAGAGGGGGAAACACACATCATTTTTTTACATTTACATTTTTTGAGATTTTGCATACTTGTAAAAGGTGCAGTGACTAAACAAAGGTTGAAATATGCTGAATTAGGCCATTGTGTCAGCTAGAGCATCCTTTTTCAACCAGGGTGCTGTGGCTGGCTTCCTCAGTGGTGTCTTGAAAGTTTGGCTCCTGATGTGTAGGTGGAACTGTGATGAAAATGGGTGGCTCTCGTGTGAAAGGGGGGCTCTGATATAAAGGGGGGACTCTAATGTGTAGGAGGGCTTCTGATGTGAAAAGCGCTCCTTATGTGAAGGAGGGGCTTGTGGTGTAAAAGAGGACTCTGATGTGGAAGGGTGAATTCTGATGTAAAAGGAAAATGATGACATGAAGCGGGCTCCTGATTGGAATGGGGGACTTTGATGTGAAGAGACAAACTCAACTTTTTTTGTGTGTGTTTTTGTATGCAGTCCCCTGTTTAACATCCATTTTAGGCTGGGGTGCATACTTTTAAAGGGTGCCAAGACTGAACAACGGTTGGGAAATGCTGCACTAGAGAGCCAGACATACCAGTATATGCCCAAGAGGAGGGTTCAGCAGTGCCAGGGCAAAGGTTCCCTTCATATACACTGTGTGGTCCTATGTTCCTCCTGTTAGCTCAGACCAGTCTTTGCTAAGCATTTTCATAGAAACGATAATCAATGGCAGCGATAAAAGACTACAGCAGATTAACTGAAAACACAGGAAACCGTTTTGTTTTTGGAGATGAAATCACAATAATCTCTTGTCGGCTTATCAGGCAACATAAAAAGACAGATGAATGATATAGAAAGATATGAAGAGTAGTAGAGAGCTGGGGAAGGATTGAGTGAGACGTAACATATACAGTATACAGTATATATATATACAGTATATATAATCCAGAGCAGTACGAGGTGTGTGTCTAGCCTTGGCAAGCGCAGCAGATTCAGCACCTCGGACAGCTCCAGAAAACGCCCATAGACTATGTATAGCGGAGCTGCAACTGGAACTCGCTATGATGACAGATCCAATGAACCCTCCTGTCACAAAACATCATGCCATGTACCTAATAACCACCTCGGAGCTTCAAGTGAAAGCACTTCACACTAAACAATGACACTCATCTTTCTGGAAAGCAACATTTTCTCCTGGTGGGGCTCCGACTGCCAGTAAATAAACCGTGCAATTAACCATGCAGGCACCAAATCCCATGTGCATGATCTGATACACATGGGCATCATGAATGCCTGACTTCAAATGACACCTGTTACACCCAACATAACGATCACTGCTGTACTACTGCACGACACCACAGCCTACGTTGGCTTCATAGAACTTTTAAATCAGCCTCTTCATATAGTTCAAAGCACAAGCTAATCACACAAGCTTTAGTAGATCAAAAAAAAAATGAAAAGACAAGTCACTGCTGCAAGCAGGACTGTAGCAGAGGGCTTGCAGTATGATAAAACTTGTATATGAATGCAACAAATCCTGACATCATGGAGAGAAGCTTCTATGTATTGTAGTCACCCCCCATGTATCCTCTGATAGACTATAGGGCAGTTACAGGGGCCCCTGCATTAAACATTAGCAGCTTGGTTAAAGGATTTTTATGAAGCATGTAACAGACATCTCTCTTGTTGGAGATCCAGGATCTTATATTCGCAGCTCTCTACAAGATCCCTATCTCATCCATGCAGATGCATTTGTTTAAGCAAGCACTAGGAAAGCGATACCCATAGTGTAGGTGACTGTGGGTGACCGGATGACCCCAGCTCCATTACACTTTCATCTTATGTGTTCAGCCAGAATGTGGAGGGGGCTGGGGTACGCTTTGGGACCACACAAGTCCCCTTCCTCTGGGACACACTGGCATTTAAGTGGAAGCTACATAAGCAAACGCCCTTCTATAGCCTGTTATTAAAAGGAGACCATGGGCAACACATATCTCCTGTTCTACACCGCTGCATACAGTGCAGGCATCACTGAAAGGGATCAGGCAGATGGTATGAAGATGACAAAGCTGCAGATCAGTGGACAAAGCACAGATATAAGTAGAAGGGGGAGGCAGAGGACGGTATGAGGAAGGCTAGTGAATTATTCCCAATGCACTCACCGAGTCCTGGAAATCAGCAGGCAGAGCAGGCAGTGCTGAGCTCCATGTCTCCTGTCTATGTCGCTGCCAGGGAGGGGGCGGAGGCAGGATGTGCACGCACAGGTCCTGAATCATTCAGACTAAACCTGGGTCACGTGGCCTCAGACACATGCATTATTCATCACATTACCCTGGAGAAGGGACTTAAGTTGTGATAGACTGTGAAGAAAGATGGCTGCTGCTTGGGGGGAATTATAGGGTTAAAATAAAAGTAAATCTTACATGGGGAGCCTATACATAGCTTGCAGAAATACACCTCTAAGCAGCAAGGAGGAGGAGATATCATTTAGGCAGAAGTCTATTAACCTATGCATTCGAAAATAAAGTATATAGAATATATAACAACAAAATTAGTGGGTCGCCCCCACCTTGGCTCCTTGATATCAAACTCTCCCCCTAATATTATATATACAGACAAAGGGGGTGAACGAAAGGGTTTGTGGAGAGATGTACATCGACCCATGCGTAAAAATATCTCAAATGTATTGTACATAAAAATCGTTTTAGTTGATAAAAATCATAAATAACATTATTACATACATTAGTGGATATAATATCCCAATTTTAGCCAACATGATTCATCCTTCCTTTGTAGGCAGCCCAGAATACATAAATTAATTTAATAAAATAAAACTCTGATACATATCAGCCATGATTGATTCCAATTGATGCATTCATTGTGTAGTCTCCAAGGTATGAATATCAACATTCATCCCTACGCGTTTCGCCTTTTGGGCTTCTTCAGGGGATTAGATTCATCTATCAAATGGAAATTGTACATATGGTTATTGTGTATCATTAATTTGGGCATGCCCATCTTGATGTAATGCCTATGGTAAGTGGGGGGGACACACTGCTGGGATTACACCCATGTGCAGAAGACCACACATGGAGCAGGTATCTGGTACTCACCTATATAGAGTACCTGGAGGTGGGTCGACGTGAGGAGGACCGGGATGAGGTGGATGGCTAGAATTAGCCCTGCCATCACATACCGTCCGTCATCTCTACCGGGGTCTCAAAGGGAGGAATGCGCTAGGCAGTGTAAGAGAGCCAAACCAAACCCCATTCGGAGCAGTGACCTGTAAGGACCAATTAGCAAAAATCAACCAATGATATTGCTTTTTAATTGATAAACCCAGTAAGTGACATTGTGCAAACTGCAAAAAGTTAAAATATATATATATGTACGTATACATATATATATATATATGTGGTATAGCCAGTGTTGGCTACCACTGTATACAACCTTTTGAGTGTGCCATGTTCTATGAATAAATATGTGTTATATGGACTTTGTGCAATGATACCTTCTTTTCATAAGGATAAGTGATGTGAGTGCAGAAAATAAATATATAAAAATATACTCGCATATACAGGTGAAACTCGAATAATTAGAATATCGTGCAAAAGTAATTGCAGTAGTTGCTGCAAAAGGTGCCCAAACCAAGTACTGAGTACATATGCATGCTTGTACTTTTCAGAGGTCCGATATTGTTCTATGTACAATCCTTGTTTTAATGATTGCATGTAATAATCTACTTTTTAGAGGTTGTGGATTTGGGGTTCTTGGGGTTTTCATGAGCTGTAAGCCATAATCATCACAATTATGACAAATCACGGCTTGAATTATCTTGCTTTGCATGTAATAAGTCTATCTCATATGTTAGTTTCACTTTTTAAGTTGCATTAGTGAAATAAATGAACTTTGCACGATATTCTAATTATTCGAGTTTCACCTGTATATGTGAAAAGTTGCTCCTACAGGGCTAAATCTAGCCACCCACCTCATCCCGGTCCTCCTCACGTCGGCCCTCCTCCAGGTACTCTATATAGGTGAGTACCAGATACCTGCTCCATGTGTGGTCTTCCGCACATGGGGGTAATCCCAGCACTGTGTCCCCCCCACTTACCATAGGCATTACATCAAGATGGGCATGACCAAATTAATGATGTACAATAACCATATGTACAATTTCCATTTGATAGATTAATCTAATCCCCTCGCGCAGAGCTGTAGCTAGCCTATTTTGCGCCCGAGGCATGAACAAAAAATTGCGAGACTACACAATGAATGCATCAATTGTTCTAGCCACCCACCTCATCCCGGTCCTCCTCACGTCGGCCCTCCTCCAGGTACTCTATATAGGTGAGTACCAGATACCTGCTCCATGTGTGGTCTTCCGCACATGGGGGTAATCCCAGCACTGTGTCCCCCTCACTTACCATAGGCATTACATCAAGATGGGCATGCCCAAATTAATGATATACAACAACCATATGTACAATTTCCATTTGATAGATTAATCTAATCCCCTGAAGAAGCCCAAAAGGCGAAACGCGTAGGGATGAATGTTGATATACATACCTTGGAGACTACACAATGAATGCATCAATTGGAATCAATCATGGCTGATATGTATCAGAGATTTAGTTTATTAAATTAATTTATGTATTCTGGGCTGCCTACAAAGGAAGGATGAATCATGTTGGCTAAAATTGGGATATTATATCCACTAATATATGTAATAATGTTATTTATGATTTTTATTAACTAAAACGATTTTTATGTACAATACAGTTGAGATATTTTTACGCATGGGTCGATGTACATCTCTCCACAAACCCTTTCGTTCACCCCCTTTGTCTGTATATAGAATATATACACAATATACATATTGCCTGGCCGAAAATAGTCACAACTCTAATTAATTTCGTTGGACCGCCTTTAACTTTGATTACAGCACACATTCGCCGTGGCATCATTTCGATATGCTTATGCAATGTCACAACATGTATTTCCATCCAGAGTTGCATTCATTTTTCACCAAGATCTTGTAGTGATGATGGGAGAGTTTGTAAAGTCTTCTTCAGACCATCCCAAAGATTCTCAATGGAGTTAAGGTCTGGACAATCCATGTGTGAAAATTATGTCTCATGCTCCCTGAACCATTCTTTCACAATTTGAGTCCAATGAATCCTGGTATTGTAATTTTGGAATATGCCCGTGCCATCAGGGAAGAAAAAAATCTATTGATGGAAAAACCTGGTCATTCAGTATATTTAGGTAGGCAGCTGACCTCATTTTTTGGGGACATAACATTTCTGAATGTTACCTAGACTTATTATCCAAAGGAAGGCTCTTACCTATTTGGTTAGATAAATCCAGGTGGTGACTTTCTTTTTGGCCCGGCAATATAGATACAGGTATATACATTGAGGGGAATTTAGCAACACTGGAGCAGACAAAAACTTGAGAAAAACTTGAGCAGATGTGCATGGCAACCACTCAGCTTCTCTCTTTCATTTTCAAATCTTAACTGAACAAACTGAAGAGAGAAGCTGATTGGTTGCCATGCACATCTGCTCCAGTTTCTGTCTGCTGCAGTTTTGATAAACTCCCCTCTGTATATTTTATTGTCAACGTTTTAAAGGTGCTCAGTCCATCGTTATCAAGACAGTGTCTGAATAAAGATGGGGTCTAAATAACTGAGGTCCAACAAAAATGAATATCTCCTGTTCTGGGTCCTGGAGCCTGGAGGCTTTGTAGAGTTTTGGGTGGGATAAAACCCTGATTTCTAGGTCCATAGCTTACCTGGTACCCAGACCTTTTTTTTTTAAACCACCACGTCTCCCTACCTTAGGAGAACCTTAGGAGAACTGGAGTAGATCCTCAAGTGTGGGCTGCTGTGCTGTGATGCAGCTCCATCCATATGTGCATTGCCTGTACAGCTTCCTTGCATGCCCTAGAGGTGCCAGGAGCCAGAATGTGACCTCACTCCAGTCCAAGCACCTCTACAGGACACGTGAGGGAGCTGTAAGCAATGCACGTATGGATGGAGCTCCTTTGCGGCCATACCCCCAGCCCACCCCACCTCAAGCTTACACTTGGCACCGGGCAGCATATTTTGAATGGCTGCTCAGTGTGAGAACTGACAGTGCTGCGCTAGGGGAAGGCTAGGGGAGGCTGAAGATCTAGAAAAGTGGAAGGCATGCAGCGACCCACTGAACACGGGGTGGCGACCCACTTTTGGGTCACGACCCACCAGTTGAGAACCAAGGGTATAGAGGACAACAAATCCCAGCAATACATTATACACATGTAGGAAAATATAATTGCCTGAAGCTCTAAATGTTGATTGTAGACAGGATTCCTCCAGAGTCCAACAAAATGTCTAGGACTCCTCCCCAGCCTGAGAGGCTGGCCTACATTGTGATGATCTTCCAAAAGATGGGAAGGAAGGAATTCCCCCGGTTCTTGGTGCCAGGCAAATTAGTAACTGAACCGATTTATCCCATAAAGACAGGATGTTGAGTTGTTAGGGTCTGAAGTGAACCTGGGGAAATGGGACTGCCTCGAAAGAGGCTACCAATAGTAGGCTACCATCAGTGGAAGAAAAACTATGGCTTGAGCTGTGTCTAGGGTAAGATCAGATACTCCAAGCAATGAGTCAGTTCCAGTGCAGATTTCTGAAGTTTCAGGATCCCACCCAACCTTTTTAAGGTCTGAACCCACTGCACCACATTGTTTGTTAGAATTTGTGCTGACTGTTCCCTCAGCACAAGGTCATCTAGAAACCCCACAGAATAATAAGTGCTACAGGATCTGGGGCAAAAACCCCTTGCTCCTGAAGAGCCACAGGGGCTACATGGAGGTCTACTAATCTGTGCTTTGACACCAGAAGGTAGGAAGACATGAAGCAGGGCAGGGGATGGTGTCTGCCCAGTTGTCAGCAAATGGGTACAGATGTCCCCCCTCTTCGGAAAGAGGAGGTACCCCTTAATGCTGAGGAGGACATGTCTGTAGGTTTTAGGGGTTTTAGGGGCCCAGGGTTTGCAATGAAATTGGGCTCCTAGCTAAAGTTTTGTCTGGGAAGCCTTAGAGTATTGGGGGAGGGGGGGTGTTTCTTTCCAGTTTACATTCTAGGATTCTTTTACTGGGGTAGTTGAGTACCCTTACTCCTAGTAGCATCCGTGATGAGGGATTAAAGGCAGGCTGTTAGTGTCAGGTCCTTGAGAAGCAACATTAAAGACTGCCCCAGAATGGTAAGTGGACCGTGAGCCAGAGAGACCTGATACAGATCACAAACTAACTGCTGGAAACAGGAGACGTTCAAGTACCCAGAGGTGACCAGTTCACTGTAGGCAACAACAGGGACTAACAGAGGTAAAACAATGTGTCTCTTGTGATAAGGAGCAGTGGCAGGAAGGTGCTACCTCACACTTAATGGCAGGAACATGAGCACATAGTGTTCACATATGACACTTCACCTAATGATACAGCAATGAATTTCTCGCAGTTACTAATAGAGCCAGCCAACAGTTCTAATAAACGAAGCAGCTCCTTATGCTCGGGCCACACAGTAGAATCAGTCTTCAGAGACTAGGTCACACCAGAGACCTGGAAAACACTTTGCAGCTAACTAACAGTAACAGTACACAGAAGTCTGAAAGTGCCACACTGGAGAATCCAGTGCTAACAGGTCACATTCCAGGCAGGTCCCAAAATTAATTGTCCACTCCAGCAGGGTCTGGGTATAGGCCTCCAAAGCTAGTGCCATGCATACACTGTTCTGCATAGCTGCACAAAGTGACTACCCCAATATGAAGTCTTGATTAAAGAAAAAATAGCTAGTAAAGCAGTGAAACCTTTATCAGAAGAGAAAAGGCATCCATCCTACTAGGACACTAGCAAATAACTAAGGCATGCTGGAAATGGGAAGCGTTATACCTGGCTGATCACTTTGTTTTGTTTGCCAATGCCCAAATCCTCCTGTAAGTGGCAGTGAAACCCATTTTTCACTGAATCTTGTGTCCCTCAATGAACAAGAAAGAAATACATATTCTAACCAAAAATGGCTCTTTACAGTTCATGGTAACTATACTTAAGGTAACTTCCCAGAACCCCTGTTCTATTAGAGGAAAACTTGGCTGGGTTGCAATAGTTGGGTCATTGGAATATAGCCCAACATCACTCCCAACAGAACAATGAGATTAAGCAGAGCAGGGAGACTGAGCCTCAACTGTCAGGGGCATCACCCAAACGCTGCTATATATACCCAGCTGCCTAGGGTTAGTCCATAAGCCCCCTTGGTGAGCTCATCAGAGCTAATTGGCATTTACTACTGCACTTATAGGCACATAAATGGAAAACAAGTGAAGAATAGGACATATAGGCTACATTGGATGGTATACCCAAGTGTACACTGACCATTGAAATGTACTATATTAAGTAATATATACCTCCCATCAACCTAGGGTCAGAAAGGGTGGAGCATCAGATGGGCAGTGGCGTTGGCACCCAAGGCCTTTAACCATCTTCAGGTAGGGCCCAATCGCTCGCTTGTAGATTCCCTCAATAGCTGTATGTGCCTCTTCCACTGACACATCATGGAAACCATGTAAAATTATTTGTTTTATCTAGGACTATTCAAAAAAATCTTGTCCCCTATGAAGAGAAATCCCTCAAAAAGAAGATGGTCTGATGAATAGATCACAATTAGTATTAGTATAACAAATTTAATAATTAATAAACACATAAAGACACCTATACAAAACATTTAAAAACCATTAAAAAAGCTTCCCTGAATCACCTAAGTATAATGATGTGAATGTTCAGGTATATAAATCTCCTAAAAAGCAGGAAGTCTCTGGTGCAGGCAGAATGATGATATATCAAAAATAGACTAGCGGAACTGTACTCACGTTGTGTTTATAACTCGTGGTGGAATAGTCCTTAATATATCCCACAACGATATTTGCAAGTAGACTGTTTCACAACGTGGTATCCAATTGTAGCAATTTCCTTTCAAAGAGATCCGCTTCAGTAGCGGGGCAGTGATTCCTTTAATATTCTTTTCCCCCGTCTGGTTTTTCTTTGCACCACTGTGTGGGATTGAATTCCAATTTGAGGGAAAGGAGCCACAAAGAGAGTGTCCACTCGTGCGGCCGCACTGTGGGATGAAGTTTGGTGAAGTCCTCACAACAGTGTGTCCAGTGACCCGGGGAGGAGTGGGAACTGTGTATATTACACTGACAAAGATTCACTCCCGTCTCCCGGTCTTAGCCACAGTGAACACAATCTATTGCCGCTGTGCTCAGGCAATGTCCGCATCGGGTTTGTTTAGTCCACTAAACTCGGCGGCTGCAGAGACGGGAGTGAATCTTTGTCAGTGTAATATACACAGTTCCCACTCCTCCCCGGGTCACTGGACACACTGCTGTGAGGACTTCACCAAACTTCATCCCACAGTGAGGCCGCACGAGTGGACACTCTCTTTGTGGCTCCTTTCCCTCAAATTGGAATTCAATCCCACACAGTGTTGCAAAGAAAAACCAGACGGGGGAAAAGAATATTAAAGGAATCACTGCCCCGCTACTGAAGCGGATCTCTTTGAAAGGAAATTGCTACAATTGGATACCACGTTGTGAAACAGTCTACTTGCAAATATCGTTGTGGGATATATTAAGGACTATTCCAACACGAGTTATAAACACAACGTGAGTACAGTTCCGCTAGTCTATTTTTGATATATCATCATTCTGCCTGCACCAGAGACTTCCTGCTTTTTAGGAGATTTATATACCTGAACATTCACATCATTATACTTAGGTGATTCAGGGAAGCTTTTTTAATGGTTTTTAAATGTTTTGTATAGGTGTCTTTATGTGTTTATTAATTATTACATTTGTTATACTACTTAACTAATTGTGATCTATTCATCAGACCATCTTCTTTTTGAGGGATTTCTCTTCATAGGGGACAAGATTTTTTTGAATAGTCTATTTGAAACCCTGAAGTTTGGTCAAATATACATATATATATATGTTATTGTCTCATTTAGCGTTAAACTCCTTTTCTGTTCCCTTTTTATCTAGGACTCTCGGGCAACAATGTCTGTAATTTGTAAATCCACTGACATCCCCCTTAGTAGTTTGGTGATCATCTTCTCTTGGTAGTGGAGGTACATGGTCTATGATCATACAGTGGGAATTTATTTCAATGTTCCCTTGGACTGTAGAAGTATAATGTGTCTTTACACTGCCTTCGCTTTGAGGTTTATGTTCTAACTTTGTTAGATTTGATCGTTTGGGTCCAGAGGCGGCTCTTTAATTAGGCAAATTAGGCGGTCGCCTTAGGCCTCGCGCTCTCAGTTTGACAGTGACAGGGCTGAGAGCTCATCCGTTACCTCGATCGTTGGTGCGGACCATCGGCTCTGTCTTCTGCACGGAGCCTTCCCATCTACCACACGAGGATCTCTGGCTGGGAGGTGCGGGGTTTAACTGCAGAAGCTGATGGAGACGTCGTCCTGCACGCTCCTGCCAGCTCCCGTCCGCAAGACACGGCCAGCACAGCACAGTACTGGAGTGGCAGCCTGGAGAGACTTGTGGAGAGCCCTGTGGAAAGCAGGTGAGAGCCCGGTGGAGAGCCCTGGTTTAACCAGGGCTCTGTGGGGTCTCACCAGGGCTTAATGGGGTCTAACAAGGTTGGTTAGCCCCTCCACAGAGCCCTGGGGAGACCCCACAGAGGCCTGCTACCCTGGGGAGACCCCCTGAGAGCCCTGGTGAAACTCTACAGAGCCCTGGTTTAACCAGGGCTCTGTGGGGTCTCACCAGGGGTCTAACTAGGCTGGTGAGACCCCATGGAGCCCTGTTGAGACCCTACAGATGCCTTGGTTTAACCAGGGCTCTGTGGGGTCTCATCAGGGCACTAAAGGGGTGTCACCAGGGCTCTGTTGGACTAACAAGGCTGGTTAGACCCCACAGTGCCCTGGTGAGACCCTAGAGAGCTTTACAGAGCCCTGGTGCTGGTGAGACCCTACAAAGTCCTGGTGAGACCCTGCTCAGCACTGGTGCTGGTGAGACCCTACAGTGCCCTGGTTTAACCGGGCCTCTGTGGGGTCTCACCAGGGCACTTTGGGGTCTCCCCAGGGCTCTGTGGGGTTTCACCAGCCCTGATTTAACCCCACAGAACCATGTTGGGACCCTTCCCTAGTGGGCTCTTTGGGATTTCACCAGGGCTCCGTGGGGTCTAACCAAGCTTGTTGGACCCCACAGAGCCCTGGAGAGACCCCACAGAGCCCTGGAGAGACCCCACAGAGCCCTGGTGAGACCCCACAGAGCCCTGATTAAATCAGGGCTTTGTAGGGTCTCCCCAGGGCTCTGTGGGGTTTCACCAAGACTGGTGAGACCCCCACAGAGCCCTGGTGAGACTCTCACAGAGCCCTGGTGAGACCCCACTGAGCCCTAGTTTAACCACGGCTCTTTGGGGTCTCACCAGGGCACTGAGGGGTCTAACCAGGCTAGTGAAACTGCACAGAGCCCTGGTAAAACCCTACAGAGCCCTAGTTTATTCAGGGCTATTAAAATAATAGCTTTTGCATCCCTTACGCAACCAACTAGTTTCCTGGTGATGCCATGATGCTGGTGCCGTTAATCACTGTGCACCACTGCTGTCTATGTGACCAGTGGTTGTTTGGTTGCTTGTACCACTGACCAGCATGTTGGACTGATGTGGCAATTCATACACTCATTGCATGTATGTCCACATTGGGAGCAGTGTGGGACACTGAGCTCACAATTTGATGACAAATTAATCTATTTGCTGTGGCTGTAGGCAACATTTTATTTCAGTATTATATGGGCTAGTTTTATGGATGAAGATTTACTGATGTTTAATGATGCTTTTCTGTTCACCTGTGTTATGTATTTGGGAGGGCTGCACTGGTGTTGTGGGTGCAGTCATTTGTGATCTTTATAGATCAGATATAAAAGGCACAGCAATCACAGCTCTGCTATCATAAATACATGTACTTTTTTTTTAATTCAAGTAGTATCGGCTCCTCAAATATTAAACTTGTTATCTTCCTATTGTAGTCCCTATAGAGCAGAGCCTCCCGATCTACTGAGCCGACCTGTGACAGTTTCATTGTCACAGGTCGGCTAGAACTATGAGGTGAGTGAAAAGCACTCACCTCATAGTTCTCCTTTAAAGTGTAATAGGAAGAAGCAACACAAACAGCAAGTAAGTTAATGTGCTGACAAGAAGCACGCTGATGGGAAGAGAAATCGGAGAGGTGAGCTCACCAATGTGATGCTTTTCTTTTCACTCCAGTCACCGGTAGGATGACTTCAGGATAACCTGGGCTCAGAAAAAGTGGGTTGAATGATGCTGGCCTACAGAATGAGGACATTTAGTGGCAAAAATTGCTCTGGGGAAATCTCTTGACAGAAGGTGCATATTGCAAGTTTTGTTATTTTATCTTTAAGCTATTCATTTGTATCTTGTTATTGCTCCAACTTTCTCTTAAATTACATTTGTTTATCTTCTAATTAAGTACTTTTAGTATTTACATATCACATATTGGGCATCTAGTACAAATCTGTAGAACCCCTATCCTAGAACAATGCCAGCAGGGATTTGATTGCTGGCTCGGTGAAATATTTCTGCTTTTCTTTTCTCCTGTTGATGTAGCGAGTGCCTTTGTGCTTAAAACAGAAGCAGGGGATTTGTAGCATTTTGTGAAAATGCAATGTGGGAGGATGCTGAGTACCTGCATGATGTGTTTCTGTCAAATCTCTGGTTTATATGTAGCTCATGCATGTGATATATAGCTCATTCTACTCATCTGTCTTTTTTTTAAATGTTTTTGCTCTTGGTTTTATTGCAGAGTAGATTGGACATGCAGCAGTCGATTTGAAAAATATGTTATTGTGTGGATGAAGGGATCTCCCACTGGGCCAAGCTTCAGTATCTTGCTAGTCGGCTCCGCTGGCTCTCAAAGCACCTGGGCAATGCCCGCATCCAATCAGATTATTCCGGTATTTTGACCGCCAGCGGTGCTGACTAGCAAGATACTGAAGCTTGGCCTAGTGGGAGATTCCTCCATCCACACAGTTTAGCATACATGGAGGAATTTGTTGCACTTTTTCCATCTGACCATAGAAAATCTGCAGATAATCTATAGGTGTATGGCCAGCTTTAGTAGTTAAAAACATTTCCACCTTTAACAAAGGCTTTTAAGATCCCTGTATATAACAAAATGGAGAATACTCTCTGTCTCCATTAATTCTCACCTACTAAGGGGGTTATTCACTAAAAAAATCAAAGAATTTAGCTGAACATTCGGCTCGCTTCGGCTGCAGGAAGCGTTTGATTCAGCCGAACTGAAGAACTGCTGTACCTGCTATTCACAATAGCCCATACAGCAGTCGAAGTTAGCCGAAAGAAACAGCTAAGCTGAACGCATATGCTTCTGGTAGATCTGGTAGGAAATTTAAGGGGGTCCTCATTGGAGAGGTGAGCTCACCAATTTGATGCTTTTCCTATCACTGCAGTAGCCCCACTGCAAGGGTTAAGAAAAATTCTGCCCAGAGTTTTGTTTTAAGGAAGATTACATTTACTGTATAGATCTAAGTGGAACTCTTTGTGCATAGGATGTTACTAGCAATCAGTGTCTGGAAAAATTGCTAATTTTTGTTTATAGTTACATAGGTAATAGGGTTGAAAAAAAGATTGATTTACACTAAGTTTAACCTCTTTATGTTTGATGTACTAAAGTTCAGGCATAACTGTTATATTCTCCAGGGGAAAGGAGACAGAAGGGACAGTTTCAGAAGCAAGAAGAAAAAGAGAAGATTTTGCAGGCAGACACCATTATAACCGCTTAAGGATTTTTGATACAGTTCCCCTACTCTGGCTTTTGTTTTGATATTTTAATTCCTTGTAATAATAATAATTTATTCCTTGTAATGCTTGGTGGGATCCGAAAGCCTGGTAAACTTTAACTCTGACTTCTGTTCCTAAAGTCAAAAATGTCCCTGCTGCTTCACTATTGGTCCCTCCTAATGATGAACAGTCTCACTTACGAACAGCAAGGCATGGCAGAAATGGGGAACAGGGCCAACAACAACTGCAGGAACCACAAGGTATATGGCAATACACAAAGCAATGTCTGTGTTTGCCTTGGGAGTTTGAAAGCAGACCTTACATCAACAATGACATTAGACTTTATTTCCCATTTTAACACATGGCTTTTGAAATTACAAAACAATCTAACATTAGGAGAAACGTAAAAAATGAATTTCACCTTACACCGCAATCTACCCGCGGCAGCTGGACAGCAGTGGTATCACTAAGGATCCCAAATTTCACAAGAAGGCAATATCTGCCGACATCTAAGATGTTCATTGTTATCTCTATAGCTCTCAATATTGCTATAGGACTCATCTCTATCTTGACGTAGGCTTGTGGGCTCATAATTCAGCAGTACAGAAACAATTGGTATCAGTTCTCATACAATAGAAGAAACTAAGATACGAACATGTTTCATAAGCTTAGAAACACACTCTACAAAAGCCATAGCAAGAGGGCCAGTCGCCCACCACACATTTTAGCCATGCTTTATGGTTTCTAGCTTTCATTGCAAGTGTATGGCTTAGGTCTGACTTGACTGAAGACAGTAGAATCCCTATAATGCTGAGTCTATCTCAATAGTTGTTAAAGAAAGACTTGTTAAAGCGATGTGGAGTAGGAGTTCTGATTTCACTTAGACTTTACTTGCTGCATGCTTGTACTAGATCCATAGGTGTTCTCACAGGGTGTGCTCGGTGTGCCTGGGAGTGCAACACCGAAACCATAACAGCGGGCACTGTGTTTTTAGTAATTGAGCCAGTGGAGAGATCACAAGGTTCTCTCCGTGATCTGCTCAGTGATACAGAGCGCAGAAGCACTTGCCACTTACATTCCCCTAATATAACAGATGAAGTCCTCAGTGCCTTGGAAGCTGTGAGGAAGCGTGACTGAGACTTCCCAGGCTTCCTATCCAATCAAGAAGCCAAGTGGGTGGTCACATGTCAGGCTCCCTGCCTCATTACTGCACCCCTGCTGGAAGAGGTAAGGGACAGTTGGAGATAGGAATCCAGGATGCATC
>NW_017306397.1:1535452-1541730 GCF_000935625.1 Nanorana parkeri | reverse complement strand
TATATATATATATACTGTATATGTGTGTGTGTGTGTGTGTGTGTGTGTTTGTACTTTTGTGAGCACACCCTAATGCAATAGGCTATGACTATGACTAGACTAGACATGTGCGATTCGTTTCGTTCCGAATCGAAATTCGGACGAATTTTCGGAAATTCGGACATTCGGATGTATCCGAATTACAGACATAACGAATGCAAACGAATCCGAATTTCCATTTCTGAAATTGGGTAGCGGTAGTTCGAACGTTCGTTTCGTTTTCGGTTCTTATTCGTTTCTTGTGACATTAGAGAAGGAGAAAAATATTTTTTCCCCCTCAAATGTCACGAACGAACGAAACGAATAAGAAACGAATAAGAACAGAAAACGAAACGAATGTTCGACCTACCGCTACCGAATTTCGTCCGAATCCGAATTCCGAATCCGATATGACTTTCACACCCGAATCCCGAAAAACGAAATAACACAAATCCGAATTTAAAACGAAACGAAACTAAACAAATTTTTTGGCAGTGCACATGTCTAGACTAGACTATGACTAACACCTATGACTAGATCTGTGATCAACAGTGCGAGATACAGCCAATCAGCTCTATGATGCACGCCACAAACTCATATAGGAACTAAAGCAATCAAAACATGGAACATGCAAGTAACTTAAAAGCTTTAAGCATTAGATAAAATTCCACATGGGTACTTTCTGAAAACATTTTTTATTTTTTCCTAAATGATTAGAGGATGAGAAATACTGGTCATATAGAAAATTGCCATGTAATATACAATCAAAGATGTTTTCTCTTTTGATTTACAGGTTTTTGCCACTAGTAGGGAGGCAGCAGTCTGGATTACATATAATGAAAGGTAGATGACATCATCCTCCATATTGGTGTCAGCACCTGGCCATACAAAACAGCAAGGCACAGAGACATTATTGCTGCAGTCTCCTGCAGGGAAGGAAAGAGAAGAAGAGTCTGGAAAAGTACACTCTTCTCACAAACAAGAATATTGATAGACCAGCAGGAAATGATGGAAGAGAGCAAGCATGCTGTTATACAGCACAGGTGGCCTCAAACTCGTAAATGTTTGGAAATACCATCCTAACAGGGAGGACAATATATTTCTGTATAATTTTTACAGTTTGCTTTGAAATAGAAAGTGTGATCAAGAAAATAAAACAAGGTATACGGTACAAGGGTTTATTTATTTATGTATTTATTATGGTTTTAATCGAAAATAACAGTTTTGTTCTAATGCCAAAACAAAGATTCAAAATACATTTTATAATTTCATGTTATTAAAATGACCTCTTCACTTAAATTGGAAGTAACGTTTAAATGAGAAAAAAAAAAAAAACACTGGCAGGCAGGATTTTTAGGACAGCAGAGACTTTTCTGTCATTAATGCTCCCTTCCTAGCTGTCAGCATTTGTGTGCGCACAGGAGTTAGTTCATTTCAGCACAGGACTTTGCCGAGCTTGTGAACTGAGCTGCGTATGCGCAGCTCAGTGTACAAGCTCGTCAAAGCCCTGTGCTGAAATTCCTATGCGCATACGCAGAAGCTACATCTTCCTGGCCTGGCCAATCAGGAGGCCGAAGACGCTAAATTCGAAGATTGGAGCGATGGTGGAGGAAGAGAGCTGAGCACTGACATTGCAGCACTAGAGGGGGTCGTTTGCAAGGTAAGTCACCCATAATGTGCTAATATGCTACATACTAGCACATTTTTGCCGCCGGGAGTCTGTTTAAACAGCCCCGATGCTGGCAACGTACACTGTACGTCGTCAGTCACGAAGGGGTTAAACATCTTCTGGGGACCTACTATTCCTATATCTATGTTGACGGTTTACTATCGCTTTAATTCTGCAAGCAGCCATAATTTCCTACAACAGACAAATTCAAAACGGCTCTTCTTACAACTACGCCAGTGGTTCGCAATTTGTAGAAAGGATATCACAGAATTCCCACCCCTCTGCTCCTGTAATTGCCTCACTGGTGTTCCTATATAGAGTTTGAATCAAGTTGTACACATTCCCAGCAATGTGTGATACCAGAGAATTGCAATGGAACACACTAACTGATCACATAACCAAAGTAGATATATTTGTGCTCTGGAATTGCCCTACACCTATGCTGATCCTAACACATAACCCTCCCTTTTGTAAACCTTAAAACTTAAAGTATTACTAAAGACTGGGCGAAATGTGATTTCCCGGCATAAAGAAATGAAGAGAGCATAGTCTTTCTAAGGGGAGAAATACATTATAACACATAGTATGTCTCTTGCTGAGGCTTTGTCATTTCAGAATAAATTATGTATTGGGGCCATATCTGGAAAGTATGACAACAGATGGTACTGTGTATGTACTACCGGTAACTGGATACCATTTCATGTAGCTTTATAGATTTTATATTAGTAAACAATTAGCGGAAAAATAAAAGGGAGAACCTGAAATATAAGAAATGTTATCATCTGGATATATAAACAATATGAGAAAACCACCAAGAGGAACTGTCATGCTATGTTATAAAGACCTCCTAACTGGAAACATTTATCTGGAAGTAATGATTTCAAATTCACAATTTTACTTTCTGTCTGTTTATAACTTGGTTTAAAGTTAATTTATAAGTGTGATGATTTTCATTCTAGTGGCTTTTTGCTGGACAGTGCAATAAGCATCTTGCTGAATGCTGTGAACAAATAAGTCACCCAATATAATAGGTAGAGTGTGTATCAATGTTTGAAATGTGAGGTTTTGCCCTGTGACACCACCACATGCCTCTATTCCATAGACTTACATTACAATAAAGATATTTGCAAAGCACAATTACAGTGTTTTATTACTTAAAGAGTGCATATGACTACCTTTATGTTACACATACACTGTCATTAAACTATAAATAAATCTACTAAGAAGTGAACATGTTAATAAGATTATTTACATTAAGGTGTTTGCATATACATTTATTTAAAAAATATATATACCCTTTGTACTGTGCCTAAGGCGTAATACCTGGTTAAATGAAAAGAATATAACATAATAACACACCAAAAACTAGCACTGAATAATTAATTGAGTTCAGCGTGGTAGTAGGTATTTCGTGTCCCATATTTTGTAAGCGGAATCTAGGACATGTTCTGCATGTGGTATAAAGAACTGTTGTGTATCCAGAGTGTCAGACTGCATTTGCTGCTTTTGGCATTAATGCCTAATGCAGTTATACAGTTATTGTACATTATTCGTTCTGCTGTCTGTTTGTTAATCTAGATAAATAATTCTAAAGAAACTCTCCATGGTAAAAGCTTTTACTGACAGGTTATAATTAAGAGTCATGCATTAGCAGAATGAATCCCAAAGGAAAGGTTTCTATTTAATGATGTGTTTAAATCATACAAAGGCTCTGGTGAGTTGATCAATAGTCTTGGGTCTGGACACCAGGATGCCTGTAGGGTGCCACATCACCTCATTCTCACCAGACAGTTCTTTTATTTTTTACTCTCACATCACTCTGTGGAATGCTACCAAAACGAATGGCTTATAGAGATCTTTTGAGCCTAATGATTTGGACCATGATCCTGATATTATAGATCCAGTCTATACACTGCCTTTGGATCTCTTTCTGGGTGCTACAGCTGTTAAGCTGCATATTGTTTAGGTTGCAAGACATCAGGCAAACCATGTAAACCTAGAATTCATCTTTTATACATATTAATGGTCATCTAGTAAAGTGGACATGATAGACTTAGTAGCAAGAGATGGAAAAGAAGTGCAAGCCTATGTACCTAATTTGGAGCATAAAGTATATAGTGCAGGCTACAGATCCTGCACATACTTAAACAAGCATATCAGTAAATGGTTTTCACAGACCTCCTGCCATGGAATGGTTTGGGCCACTGTGTAAACCAGCAGTCGCCAACCGTTTGGACCTCATGGACCACTAAATTCATAATTTTAAATCCCGCGGACCAATAATATGAATTTTTTAAAAAGATAAAAGCATTTGTAAAATAATGATCAGAGAACTTTCATTTTATTAATATGAAATGCACCTATTTAATATAACAAAATTATAAATGCTTATTTAATTATAACAAAATCATAAATGCTTTACGACTATGATAAGGAACACGCCGCTTCTCAGATCACTGGCAGCCTGTGCTGCCTGTTAAGAACTGTTGTGTATCCAGAGTGTCAGACTGCATTTGCTGCTTTTGGCATTAATGCCTAATGCAGTTATACAGTTATTGTACATTATTCGTTCTGCTGTCTGTTTGTTAATCTAGATAAATAATTCTAAAGAAACTCTCCATGGTAAAAGCTTTTACTGACAGGTTATAATTAAGAGTCATGCATTAGCAGAATGAATCCCAAAGGAAAGGTTTCTATTTAATGATGTGTTTAAATCATACAAAGGCTCTGGTGAGTTGATCAATAGTCTTGGGTCTGGACACCAGGATGCCTGTAGGGTGCCACATCACCTCATTCTCACCAGACAGTTCTTTTATTTTTTACTCTCACATCACTCTGTGGAATGCTACCAAAACGAATGGCTTATAGAGATCTTTTGAGCCTAATGATTTGGACCATGATCCTGATATTATAGATCCAGTCTATACACTGCCTTTGGATCTCTTTCTGGGTGCTACAGCTGTTAAGCTGCATATTGTTTAGGTTGCAAGACATCAGGCAAACCATGTAAACCTAGAATTCATCTTTTATACATATTAATGGTCATCTAGTAAAGTGGACATGATAGACTTAGTAGCAAGAGATGGAAAAGAAGTGCAAGCCTATGTACCTAATTTGGAGCATAAAGTATATAGTGCAGGCTACAGATCCTGCACATACTTAAACAAGCATATCAGTAAATGGTTTTCACAGACCTCCTGCCATGGAATGGTTTGGGCCACTGTGTAAACCAGCAGTCGCCAACCGTTTGGACCTCATGGACCACTAAATTCATAATTTTAAATCCCGCGGACCAATAATATGAATTTTTTAAAAAGATAAAAGCATTTGTAAAATAATGATCAGAGAACTTTCATTTTATTAATATGAAATGCACCTATTTAATATAACAAAATTATAAATGCTTATTTAATTATAACAAAATCATAAATGCTTTACGACTATGATAAGGAACACGCCGCTTCTCAGATCACTGGCAGCCTGTGCTGCCTGTACTGAGAGCCACGCATTCCTTGTGACAGCTGCTACTTGAGTCAGTGAGAGGCAGCCCCGGAGCCTCTGTGCCGCTTCAATGGCGGCCCAGCCTGCATGGCATCAGAGGGTCTCGGGGGGCAATTGCCTCCCTGCACCCTGGCCCAGTCCGCAATTGGTCGAAACAATACTGAAGTGTACCTCTTGGCAACGGTTGCTTCATACAACTTAAGACTACCCTGATGTCACGATGCGCCTCTCTTGTTTCCCCCTCTCTAGTACAGTTCGTGAATTTAGTGCAATATAAAGGCGAAAATTGTCATTCAGAATATAAGAATTTCTTAGAATATTATTTTTTTTATTATTAATAAAACATAAAAAATGCAAATAATGTCCAGCTTTTTCTGCGGACCACCCAAATTTTCTCGCGGACCACCAGTGGTCCACGGACCATTGGTTGGCGACTGCTGGTGTAAACCATTTCTCCAAATTGGAGTACTCTCCTTTAAACTTCTGCTCTAACCAAATCTATTTTTAAAATTCATCTACCTCACCAGCCTCCTGTCTCGGGAGGTTTTGTATCAGCAAGGAAAGGGGTGGTTAGTACAATTTAAATCCTGCTTTTAGCTCCATTTGCCATGTGGGTAGCTTGGACTCTTCTGCTATACAGTCAGTTGAATGGGAAGACTGAAAAAGTCAACCAGCCCTGGCCATAGTTCTGAAATGTCATCGGGTTAATTATTTATTATATTATAATATCTTATTTTTTGAATAATAATTAATTAATAGTTAATATATTTTTATTTTTATTTCAATATACATAAATATATATCACATATACAAACTTCTGGGTATTAATAAACAAATATCAAAACTTTTCCCTAAAGTAACTTAGCAAAAACTTCTACATTACTTTACTTCATCATAGACATAGGGGTCTATTCACAAAGCTGCCGAGGGCAGCCGAGTGAATGACCGATCAGAAGTGAAGTGAGCCGAACACTGTTCGGCTATTCACTTCAGGCTGGTACGGCTGATTTCAGCCGTATATCGGCTGAAATCAGCCGTACATCGGCTTGCTTCGTGTGGCTTCGGATCAGCCGAACATGCTCAGCATGTT
>NW_017306397.1:1524504-1535249 GCF_000935625.1 Nanorana parkeri | reverse complement strand
TTCTCTATTCTGACATCGCTCCGTGTCAGAATAAAGAAAAAAGACACAGCGGGGTTTTTCTCCTTGGCGGCCGGGAGCAGGAGACTCCCGGGCCGCCAGGGAGAGTCAGATGCTTGGAGATCAGTGTCCCTGGTTAGCAACCAGGGACGCTGATCTCTCTGAAAGTGGCCGGAGCCAGCCGTAAGATCACGGCTGGCTCCGCCCAGCTGTCAGAAGCAGGCTGTCGCTCGGCCGTGATCGGGAGCTGTACGGGCTATTGTGAATAGCCGTACAGCACCCCCTCGGTTCTCCTGAACCGAAGGGGTCCTGGTGCCGAAGCTAGCGGAAGGATCGGCCGAAGCTACGGCCAGATCCTTCGGCAGCTTTGTGAATAGACCCCATAGTTATTCATTTTATTTTACACAACTTCGTATTATACCTTTCTAATATTATAGCCCCTTCTCCCATTCATTCTAAATCCACTCCTCAATTTAGGAAGAGAGGGAAGTCTAAGTATTAGGTGAATCTGTATAACCCCTTCCTTAATGATTCCCCCGTGTGTAATTTATCTACGTGAATATTTATCGTCCCTCTGTGTACACTCTCCTGGGTGTGTGTTCCATTTTAATATATTATTCCCCATTATTCCTTACCCCACCCACCTTAACGTTTCTATTCCTAGAATATGTTCCCTGTTTCTAAATTACCCCCCTAAAATACATTTACAAAACCAGTGTAATGTAGAGTGTAATTACTCCCCCTGTGCTAGGACCATATTACCCTCTTAAACCTTTCTTTTAGTATACTCCTCACCCAACTGAGTACTCTAAACTATTTGTGTTCTTCTAAAGGTGTTGTTGCCCCATTATTTCCTCTGTTAATGTACCCACCTAAAAATTCTATTTATTACACCAAGTGACAACTCTTCCTAATCCAATTTACACTTCTAGATTTATGTATTTGATCACCCTCAAACTTCCCTTCCTCCTACATTCTATCCTGATTCTTCACCTTACATCCATACATACAGGCCAAATGCATATAAATCTACTGTGAAATAATAAGTCCAAATGTTATTTATTATATTGAGTCTCTCTGGGATTTAGCTAGTCGCATGTTGGCCATTATAGTTCCATAGGCCCCAAGGAGGCTTCATCTCTATATCACTTCCTTTCTGCTCTATCTTTCATTATCAGACTCCTGAATACCTCTGACTTTCTATAGGATTCCCATTTCTCCCATATACTCTCATGTGTATCTTTTCTACCTTTATCCTTTGCGATCAATTCCTTCATATATACTATTTCTTCCATTGTGGTCTCCCAACTCTCTAGTGAGGGTGGGATCATTGATTTCCAGCCCCATGATATATTGACTCTTGCAGCAGCCAATACAAATCTTATGATATCTATCTTTATCTTTTTTATGGGACCAGGAATCAATGATAACAGTGCGAGTGTGGGGTTATTCTCCAAACTTAGATTACCTATGGAGCGGTATACTTCAAATATTGACTCCTAAAAAGCCTGTATTTTAGGGCAGCTCCACCGGATATGTAGGTACGTTCCCTCCTAAACACTACATCTCCAACATCTGTCTGACTCTCCCGGATTTATATGTTTAATTTCTTCTGGGCATCTATACCATCTAGACCAGTGGTTCTCAACCTGTGTAACCTCAGGACCCACATTTGTCCTCGGTCATTAAGTTGCGACCCAAGTTGCACTGCAATGGAATGCACGGCATTGCGGTACCGCACGGCCCGGGCGATTGAACTGTGGGCGGGAGGTGCGTTTGGGGTGCCATTCAAATGAATGACAGTGCAAAGCACCTCCCACACTGTAGTAGGTGTGATTGCATGGTACAGTGTGTTAGTCGCACAGGATTTTTCGATTAACGCTCTGTACTAGTGTAAATAGGCCCTCAAAAACACTGACAGACACACAACTACAGATCCACCCAGTCTCCCTACCTTACGAGAACTGAAGTGGATCCTCAGTCTGGGTTCAGTGTGGGCTGCTGTGCTGTGACGGAGCTCCATCCATATGTGCAATGCTTGTACAACCCCCTTGCGCGCCCTGTAGAAATGGCGGAGCCAGAACGTGACGCCACTCCGTGACGCCAGCTGTAAGCAATGCACAAATGGATGGAGCTCCCTCGCAGCCATACCGCCATCCCATCTCACCTAAAGCTGACACTCTGCGCCAGGCAGCATATAAATGGCTGCTCGGAGCGAGAACTCACAGTGCTGTGTAAGGGAGGGCTGAGAAGCCTCTCACCTAGAAAAGTGGAAGGCACGCTGTGACCCACTGAACACGAGGTCGCGACCCACTTTTGGGTCACGACCCACTTTTGGGTCACGACCCACCAGTTGAGAACCAAGGATCTAGACAGTATTTTAAAGTTTTTTTCCTGGTAAAATTAGGATTTGACAGAACTATGTGTCATGGTAAATATTCTTCCCCATTCTTCCTCTGAAATCTCCCTCCTCAGCTCCTGTTCCCATCTGTTCATATATTTTGTGTGGCCTTTAGCTTCTTCCTCTCTCAACAGACCATAAACCTGTGATAATGCATGTTCAATTTTTGTTTCCCGCAAGCATAATTTCTCGAACGTAATTGAGTTGCCCCCATCCATAGCTTTCCGTTATTTTGTCTCTCCGGTCTGAGATCTGGTTTTAGATCTTCTTTACCTTTCTCTAGAACCTGCCATATCTGTGAATGGGAAAAATTCTCAATATTCAGGAAAGAAACCACCTGTATACCCAGTGAAAATTGTGGGTTCCCTGCTATGGGAGTCATGGGGCCTGGGATGGACGATAGGTTGTATTTGTACATAATTGTATCCTAGATTCTTAACACTGGTTTAGCTAAGTATGGCATAGTGGTCATATATGGTCTGACATCTGCTGCCAGCCATGGGATATTCTTCAGTGGTACAGTGGCTATATTTGTCTCTAAATTTACTCCCCCCATTGACTTGGCTACTATGTATCCAATCCAATATTCTTATTAGTAGTGCTGCTTTATGATATAAGGCGAAATCCGGTATCCCCAGACCTCCTCTTTGTTTTGATCTCGTTAGCACTTTAACACTAATCCGTAGGGTTTTATTAGCCCATATAAATTTTATTGCTGCCGTCTTGAGTTTTTGGAAGAAAGATCTTGGCAGCAGGATAGGTACTGTCTGGAATCTGTATAATATTTTGGGCAAAATATCCATTTTAAGTACATTAGCCCTCCCTATCCAAGACAGATTAGTACAGTTCCATATTTGGAACTGGCGGAAGATCTCATCTGACCAATCTCTGAAGTTTATAGCATAGAGTGTATTAAGGGCTTTAGGAATGTTTATACACAGTTATATATAATTTCTTATAATTATTTATTATATTATAATTTATGATTTCGTGTTTCAAACTTTATCATACCCGGGATGTCTACTGGACTCTTGTTTGGACAGATTTAGGTGAGTTATTCCTAAGATTTACTAAGAATGACATGCCTACAATATAAAACAACAAATTGCCATGAAAAACAATATACCGCTTTGGCATGCTAAAATCCTGCATAATCAGACTGCCAGGGAGGTTAAAGCCAATCTACAGAAACTTTGTAAAGACATAAATTGGGTAATGCATCATCATCTGCACAGCATGGAAGTTCTTCCGTTGGTATCCACTGTTCATTATAATGTCTGTCTTTCAACAAAGAAAATTTGGCTTCATGCACAATTTTTCAAGGTGACAAAAATGGTAAAATACTTTGATCTATCTTTAAGCAAAATAAAAGGTGTAGGGCAATCCACAAAAAAATGCAAACATGAATTAGCAAAATATCCAGTTAGTAAGCACAAAAACGTATTTAAACTGTATTATCATGTTTGTGTTGCATAGATTTGGAAATACATGTAGAGCTACACTGTTGTGTCACAGCAGCTCTGTAAAGTGTGGTTCATAATTCAGAGAGGCAGTGGAAGTAGCCCCTTCCTCCTTAAAGGAGAACTATGAGGTGAGTGCTTTTCAATCATCCTCATAGTTCTAGCCGACCTGTGACAATGAAACTGTCACAGGTCGGCTCAGTAGATCGGGAAGTGAGCGAACACATAGCGGCGTTCCCTCACTTCTCGATACTGTCACGGCTCTCTGCCGTGACAGGGAAGGGACTGGATTCCCTGCTCCGATCCTCCAGCGCTGACTGGCGGGACGGACGGGGGAGGGGGCGGGTACAGCTGGCCCTGCCTCTAGATAGGCAGAGCCAGCTGTCACTCACGCAGCTGGGCGGATCCAGACATAATTGTCGGGATCCGATTCAGCTACGGCGTCTCAGTATACCGCGAGCTCCAGCT
Source organism: Nanorana parkeri (assembly GCF_000935625.1). NCBI lineage: Eukaryota > Metazoa > Chordata > Amphibia > Anura > Dicroglossidae > Nanorana > Nanorana parkeri. Next base: position 1,530,923 of record NW_017306397.1, on the reverse strand, counting down.
CGCGGTATACTGAGCTTAGGGTGACGGGAGGACGCTAGTTTGTGTCCTCCCGTTACCCTAAGGAGAACTATGGGGAAAATCCCTAACCCCATAGTTCTCCTTAAAAGGTACCAATACACACCAGACCTCCAGACTTGCTCAAGTCAGATGAAGACCCCCAGTGTGTGTCTGTACCAAATCCATAGTTTGCAGCCACTCAGATCAATTTTTATACAGCAAAAGGAAAGGAGCACATGGGCAAGGCAATTTCTAGAACAATACAATAAAAACCTCCCCAGCACAGTCTCCAGCTAGTCTGTACAAAAAGCTTTTTTAAACTGATTAAGTTAGCTTCATGGTCCATTGACACTTACATAGTCCTACCCTGTATAAATCTGGTTGTCTTAAAAGACACCTCACTCTCTTTTTTAAGTGGTTTCTTGTCAAGGAAATTGTAGTTATTTTCTATGAAATTGCTAGCTTGCTAATTTTACAGTGATTTCTAGCGCACTCACTCACACAAACTGTAGCTAAGCCTCAGAGGTGAATGCAGAGTGATTGCCACTGGTGAGCTTGTCATCAACGTGAAACGCTGCACAGATGGAATTGCTGAGCGACTGAGCTACAAATCACTGTAAAATTAGTGAGTTAGAGATGCCATAGATAATAACTATGATTTCCATAGCGGGAAATCAAATGTTTAAAAAAAAAATTATTGCCCATGTGACATGATCCTAATTCCTTCCCTTCTATTGTGGAATTAATGACACCGAACAAGTACTCTTGCAAATCAACAAAATCTTCCCTCTCCTAAGCGGTTAGTAGTCCTCAATGTAAATGGCAGATTTACACATTTGCTATGTTAAGTGACTTGTTTGCATTGGGAACTTTGGATTCCAGGAGTCATCAGCCTAAACTGCATCGATTGTACAGCATCAGATATGTGCTTATGCTGTCAGTCGTCCCCTGTACACCTGTCATAACAGATAAATGCAGGCTGCAATTTTTAATTTGCTTTCTAAGATGTTAGCTGCTTGGGTGTCTGTCTGACTTCATTACTTCTAAAACATACCAAAACAAGTATATAGCAAATAAATATCACAGAAAAGTCAGACTTTCTTATCTCTATAATTGTTCCAGATCAGTCACCGACAAGAGAGCGAAGCCAAAGAATCAGCATTATAACCAAGCAACTTGTTTTTTTCAGTATAGGTGGCTATATTTCACAACACGTTTCTTTAAATATAACTAAAGGTATTTTTTTAAATATTTGAATAGAGTGGTGATATGATAGAACTCTTGTCTGGTTTTAATTGCTATACAGTATGTGCCCCTGTTAGGCTGGGCACACACCTCACAACCATCGCAAGACTTTTGTCTTGCAATGGTTGTAAAGTAATTTAAAAAACGTACGATCTGCCTATCTTGGACAGGCAGATCGTACTTGTGATCATCGCAAGCCGAGGGGGGCGGGCTGAGGGGCGGGCTTCCGATGACTGCAATGCTGAACGGGCAGTGTGCGCTTGCGCACACCGGCCCGTCCGGCTTTTATCTTACGAACATGCTACACACCCGCCGAAAATCGTACGATTCTCGGCAGGTTTTAAAACATGTTCCTAAGGTAAAAGTCGTGCGACCTTACAGTAGCAGAGGTCGCACGTCTCCCACACACCTTACGATAATCGTACGATCGCGGGATTTCCCGCGATTATCATACAATTATCGTAAGGTGTGTGGCCACCTTTAGATTCACCCTCTCCAATTGTCTTGATCAGCAGATCACCAGAAATAAAAGTGAGGGTATACATAACATTTTGAGCTGCCCCTAGAACAGGAATGAAGGAGAAATCTTCTAATAGTGACACTTGTTCCTGTGACAACTGTCTAAGAGGGGATTTTCCTCACATTAGAAAGATATCCTCTCACTTCCTGCTGAGTCTACAGGATAGGAAGTGAAGGGAAATATCCCTAATGATACACAGATGACAAAAAAAAACCCTGAAATCAGAATTAACCCTTCCCTATAATACCATAATACAAATATTTCTAAATCTCAGCGTGTAAAAACATGTAACAGTTTCAACTCCTTCACTTAGCAACCATGCAGGAAATGATTGAGAGTAATTTCCTGAATTAATTTGTACACTGGAAGATGGCACTTTGAGACTGTTATCAGTTTTTGATTGGTTTAACCCCAGGGCCACATCTTGCTGTGGACTAGAAGAAATATGATTTCAATTTCTTTTACCCAATAGCAAATGAAAGAAGAAACGCTCAGCTCTTGATTATTGCTTGATCTTTCAAGGAATGCATTCATAACTCTCCATCACAAGCTGCAAATGGGAAGGAAGTCACAATGGAGATCATTTCACGTGGTGAGTATGTCCTATAGAAGAAACACATTTATCTAGTTCTTAGTCTGCAATAATGGACATATGACGATTTCTAGACTGAAAGCTTTTCCTATTTTAATATGTTGCCCACTCCCAATATCCGTGAACATGTATTTTGTACTTTATCAGCTGTTGCTGCTAGGACATCTGTGTACAGCGATTGCTTTTAGAGATAGTATTATGCTTGTTTTTTTTCCCCTTGTTTATATCAAGGACATTATTTGTAATGTGCTGGGTAGGTTTTCTGTGCTGTGTGATCTGGAGCCTACTGTCAGCCAGTAATAATACATAGAAAGGAAGGCAAATGTATTGTCAAAATGTAATATTTTTGTTGGTGAAAAGATAAGTTAAAATTACATAGCTGTTATTATGACTAACAAATGGGCTTTTTTTATGCATTGAGAGTTTTCATTATACGGTTATTTTGTATCACTCTTTGTCTATCACTCTTTGTCTTTGCCTTATTTACCCATGTTAGATCATTGCGGATCCAGTTTATGATCTGTAAAACTTGTGAGCAAATAGACCAACTTTAGATTGAACTTATAGATATGTGGTAGTGCTGGAACAGTGGGAGTAGGACTCGGTGATGATGTAAATTTTATCTTTCAAAGTATTTTATTACATTTTTCAAAATTCAATAACTCAAGAGAATAGCACATGAGGCAGAAACAGAATATCATACAAAGGTGTCTCGGAGTCTCCCATAGTAGCGTGTTCAAGTAGGAGGTTACTAAAAACCATACATACAATGCATAGTAAAGCTGCGAAATAGAACATATCGATCTGCCTAACTATGCCAAATTATCCCCCGTCAAAAAGAATAAAACCAAAACAATCTGAGAGAAATAGCAGGCACAGGGATCCATATGTGTCTGGGAAAAAATTTGCTATGTCCTCCTCCATATCTAGATGAGCAGGAGACTTTCTGTCCCACATCAATGTGCTTGAAAGCCCACAGGCGTGAGCCAAAGGAAGAAGAAAGGAGAAAGAAGGAAAGAAAAAAGATAGTGAGAAAAGCAGGACAGGTACAGAGTCCGAGAAGAGAAGATCCGTCCCCAACCAGACAGCCAACTTTATACTTAAAAGTTAAAATTAGACTAAAACAAGGGAAAAAGAAAAATTGTACAAGGGAAGTTACTGTTTTCATCACCCCTGTATATAACATCCATGGGGTCCAGGTCAATGCAAAGCGTTTTTCAGTATCTTGAAGGATGCTGTGGAGTTTGTCATGGACCATAATCCACGACATTTTTTGTCTGACTGACCAAGTGGAATGGAATTGTCGACAACTTCCAAGCCCTAGCTATGTTTTTTTTTAGCTTGATGTAAATTTTAAAGAGCGATATACTTCTTGAGGAAGGTAACAATAATGACAGTGTATGTGAAGTGTAAGGACCTGGTTATGGTCCAAGGCTGCTGCCTCTATGGTCACAATGGGGGGAATCACTCAACAGAAGATCAAATTTTGGGTGTGTGGTTAGGAGAATTTCTTTTAAAAATGGTAATCTCGCTTGAAGGTTCCTCTAGGTTGTTTATATAAACGGAAATGTCAGATACAGCCAATGCACTGTGGGGGAAACAGCCTTTTACCTTTTTTCAGGGCTAACATACAAAAGAATAATAAATAAATATATAATGTATAGTTAAATCTAAGATATATGATGGTTGTATTAAGAGATTGAATAAAACATGTATAGACCATTAAAAAGCAGTGACAAAATATATACAACAAAAAAATGTGAGTAAAATGCAAAATATAGTCATAAAACATATATTTATATATAAAATAACAATGGGGGTCTATAGCAATCCATATATATCATGGATTAATTTGCCTAATGATAGGAGGTACGGTGTAGTGGAAGTCTGATTGATCTTGCAGCAGCAATTCTATCCAAGTTTGTATTGTATAATAAAGCCAAATTTCTAGCTGGATCTATAGATTATTATAATAATAATAATAATAATAATACAGGATTATACAGAGCTTTACAATATATGGAAGACATTACAGTTACAATACAATTAAAAACAAGATGGTTAGGAGGGCCCTACCCATGAGAGTTTACATTAATCACATGGGCCCAAACCACACATCCAAACATTAGATTGAGGAAGAGAGAAAGCTTTTGTTACAAATAATTATGTATTATTGTAAACCCTCAAGGGCAGGGCCCTCGCGGGCTGAGCCCTCACCATCTTGTCTTGAATTGTATTGTGATTGTAATGTTTTCCTTATATTGTAAAGCGCTGTGCAAACTATTGGCGCTTTATAAATCCTGTATAATAATAAAAATAATAATATTATAATTATATAAAAGGGGGCATGTCTATTATTTACTACAAGTAAGTGGAGAAAAAGCTGGGAGCTCCAAGTGATTCTGCACTCTGATGCTGCAACTAGAGGTTTTAGGTTTACAGTCAACTCCCTCCTCCTGATTAAAGTTGACCCTAAGTTTCGGAGGCATTAAATCTGGACCACAATTTATGGAAACGCAGTTGCCAAATTGAAATCCAGATTTTATTTAATTATTTTTAGTGGTTAATGGAACAAAGACTGTTTCTGTCTTATTTCCTCTACAGCTAGTGCCTGAGCCCCCTTAGCAAGACTGCCAGTGCTTCCAGGTTCCACCCTTCTATCTTAGTATTCCTGATAGAATGTTTAAAGAAAGTGACTTCTGCTGTTTTCCATTGACTTTTATTTGACTTCTCAGGGCCATCCCTATAACAAGTCAAGCTGAGGCCTTTGCCTCAGTGGCCATTAATCACGTGTGTGTGTGTGTGTGTGTCCCAGGTTGCTCAGAGCTCTTGGAGCTCTTTCTCTCCAGATAACATACACCACCATCAACACCCGCCCTGACCTCAGGCAGCTATAAGTATTGGGATGCCCCTTATTTGAAAATTCTAAATTTAGTAGGTTCCTGAATATTTATAAAGTTCAACCTACCACAACTGATCCAAAAAGTTCTCTACTCTCTCTACTTTTAACGTTAGTTTTAAGTTTGCTTTGAGAAATAACAATTATTTCAGATTCGTTACTTTGGAGTCTATTTATAAAAGTTGTGACCCAGGATTTGTACAATTTTCACCCATGATTCACACATTTTCCAATTATCTACAATTAGAAAACTGTGTGAATCTGGGGTGAAAGTCATGTGACTTTTGGGTAAAAACATTTATATGGTAAATAGACCCCTATGATCCTCTTCACAACACAAAGTTCCACTCACTGTATGGTTCTTCACTAAAGAATAATTTGACAGATGTTTTTATGCATAGAGAATGGAAAACATAAGGATAGCAACAGCCACTGCTAGCGTTACTAAGCATAAATATTGACAGCAAATAGAAGGTGCTAGCTGGTGTGTTTCCAAAAAAAGCATAATGAAGAAATCAAACATTTTCAAGTGTTTAAGCTGTAAACAAGAGACGAAAACATTGATTACAGAAGCCAGATTAATCTTGGATGACAATTATCTTGTTTAAGTAAATGTTAAGCGTTCCTTTCCTAATTTATGCAGAATTATTTTAAATTCAGAGACTATAAATGCAGAAAATGTCATCTATATACATAAACAAGAGTAGAATAGAAATACAGCTTATAGTGATGCTCAAGTCAGTTCACCAGAACCCAAAATCACAAGGAAACTGGATGATTCACGGTAACCTGTTCACTGGTTTCATCTGTTTAGTGAAGTTTTCTTACCAGTTTCAAAGTATGTCATTAGTTCCCCATCAAAGGATGTTCAGATACCAGGTTAGATACCAGTGCCGATACTTGGCATTTTCAGAAGAACTACTAGGGTTGGAGCGGTTGCAGCTGGGACCTAGCTCTGGTGCTCCACCACTGTCCTGAAATCATTAGTCTGTATTGTTTTAGAAAAACTGCCACATGACATAAACAAAAATGTATCAGTAATGGTATCTGTGAGTAGTGAGTACTTGGACAAGTATCAGTACCTGTTCTGGAAAAAATGGTATAGTTGCATCCCTTATATATATATATGCATGTACTGTATATATATATATATATATATATATATA